>NC_059371.1:33287500-33445000 GCF_019703515.2 Myxocyprinus asiaticus
AGAAAATGTGAAAGTGCAAAACTGGCATGTCATGATGTTGTCATATGTATGTTTGTTTGGCAGGTACGTCTGGTGATCAATGAGAAAGGGCTGCTCTGTGAGGAACGTGATGTCAGTTTGCCTCTTACTGAGCACAAGGAGCCTTGGTTCATGAGGCTCAACCTAGGAGAGGAAGTGCCGGTTTTCATCCACGGAGACACTATCGTCAGTGACTATAACCAAATCATTGATTACATCGAGACCAACTTTGTCGGAGGTATGGCTGATGGTAACTTTACCAGTGACTTAGGTCCAGATGGGATGTGCAGACTGATCGGGATGTGAATTCGGTAACAATAGGTCGAAATTCAAATCACTGCCCCCAGTGGCCAAAGCTGGAAGTGTTGTTGAACAGATGGGCGCCAGAGGTTACGATAGAAAAAATTCTGACGAACTGAGTTGTAAAATTTCCATCATGTTCTATTTTTATCCATCATGCTTGTTTTTATTTCATAAGTACTAGGGCTACATTCAGGGGTGTAGTGTCCATTATAATGGTATACACAGTACAGTGGACATATAATAATTTTTGACTCCCCAAGCGAGAATGGTAGAATCAAGGAGTCCTAGGGTGAAAGTTCTACCTGTCAATCAACCGCTGTGCTAGAACAACATTTTTAAACTTTGCTGGTTATGTGCGTCTTTAAAAGGAAATAACCGTCTGATCGGAAAATGAAAAAAAGTGCGTACAAACATGCACAAGTTCACAGAACTTTTTCAGTGTGCCTGATATCAACATAAAGTATCAGATGAGAAGCACACACATCCGAAGCTCAGTTAATGTGTTTACTCCGCTAAAATAACTAGAAATTCTGCTCTAAAGATCATGTTTGCGCTTAGATTAAATTTTTAAACATGCTATATTTTTTAGATTTATTAACATGCAGTAACCCACTGATGTAATGATTGATGGATGCAGTTATGAAATCAGAGATCCTCCACTCAAAATCTCAAAACAAGTGGTCAAGAGATTGCAAATCACCAGGTATGGCGATGGCGCCTGTCCTCTTATGATCGGATCACGCAAAATGCATCTTTAATACCGCAATACCGTAATACTGTAATAATGCAACCCCTGATGGGCACATCTGAGCTCCAGTTTCCAGGTGAAATGTAAACAGAGTGGCGCCAAAAGCTAGTTGTATTTATTTATTTAATTTTTTTGTAATTGATGTAATACATTCAACAGGAATTCATATTTTATTAACATTACACCCAAACCCCAACCTTAAACCTGACCGTTAGTGGAGTTAAAATGTAATTTTAGAGCAAAAATGGCCACATCCGAATTGTGCTCACCATTGTTTATGTGAACATGATTACTTCCTGGTTGCCATTGGACCAGAACCCGTGTTTCAGCGGTTGCTCAGTAGCACTAGAGAGAAATGTATTCATGCTTAAATTGATGCAAAAATGTCTGATGGGTGATGGCACTTGTCAGTAATAAGGCTGAATTGGGTTGATTTCAGGGTACATGAACTTTTGGAAGCAACATGTCAATTTCCCGTGGGATCATGTTGTTTTCTGTGCTGATTGTGGGGAAAATCAGCAAAATTGTGCAGAATGGATTTAAATATGATAAAATGTGTTCAATGGAGCTGAGATTACTATGCTGTCATTGGTAGCTGAAAACATTGTGAAATCAGCCAAAAATATTTACATTTTACCAAAATTATTTTACCTGTTTACTTCTTATTTAAAACTCCTTTTGAAACAGATTATAATGATGATAAACACATAAACACACAAGGGAAGTATACATTTGTGTGAATGATTGGTATTCAAATTCAGATGAAATCTGTGGAGCTTTCTGTAGAATTTTGACAGCACAGATTCCGTGCAGTCCTACACATAACTTTAGAAAGATACCTTGCTTAGCCATTGAGTAAATATTGTGTCTCTTGTAATTAGCTTTATAAATAAGCAAACCATTTCCTATGACAACATGCCTGTTTGTGCTTAAAGGCAACAGGAGAGCAATTAACACTCTATCTTACACTTTCTTTCATTTGTTTCGCCCCTAGTCTTGTGTATGCAACACGAGCACTAAATCATCACTGTTATGCTGTGGGAGGCAGAGTGTTTTCACTGATCTTTCAAAGCTCTTTTTTGATCCATGCTCACTCGCTCAAGTGAAAAGTTGATCAGTGTTTCTCAATGGTCTTAACCCTCTTAAGCTGTTAAAAAAATGGTCAACACCTTGGCTGTTTGCGGTCATTTTTGACCAGATACAATAAAGGTGTACCCCCTTCTTTCTGAAATGTTATAACACTAACTTCCCTGAAGTAGTAACAGTAAAATCATGCACTTCTTTTGGGATTTTAGGTTATTTACATGTAAATTGTTAAATGTTACAAACATTTGCATATGCAAATAAGCGACTTCACTACAGTAAAAATCTACACTTTTATAAGTTTAAACATAAAGAAAATATGAGAAAATATGATATTGTGTCATGTATTGGGGCAGATTGCTGCCATCTGGTGAGAAAAATAAAATAAAAAACATGACTTGAAAATCATGTTGTGACAATAATAGCCAGTAATGCAGCTGCAGTGTTCATCACTGGAGTCAAGCAATTGTTCCAGGATCTGTATGTATATGGGACTGTGTGACTCTGTGTCTGTCTGTCTGTCTCTCTCTCTGTGTGTGTGTGTGTGTGTGTATGTGTGTGTGTGTGTGCGCGCATACTGCATGCGATTGTGTGTGTGCATTCTGCGTTCTGGCTGTGTCATAGTCTAACCCAGGGGTCGGCAACCTTTTTGGCATGGAGTGCCATTTTTTATTTTCCTGGTCAATGGCTGTGCCATGAAAGAAAACCTGTCCTTTTGTACAAAATGAGTTAACACAGATAATGTCACAAATTTGCTTATTTGATTACTGATCACGAAATTGTGTGGAATCTAAAATATTTCTTATATTATGTCATTGTAATCATGTAATCACTAGCACATAAGCAGCAGTAAGAGAGGAGCAGGCTATTTTATTTATATGACCTTTTTCGCACCTGCATTCCAATCTATATCATGATGTAATCCTTCCTCCTGATCACACAACATGTTTTCATCAGCTGAATGGGAGACTAAACACTGTTAAAGTGTGACGAGACTCACGCTGTGCGTGCAAGCCATTCGCGCATCACAAGGCAATCAATTATTTAGCCCTTTTCAGTGTACCGCACCTGCAAAATCCTAAAACTTTATTTCCAGGTTTAATTTATATTTTGAATAGACTTGAAAAGATTTTTGAACCCCACGATGTGGGTTTATGTTTTCTCTTTTAATCGTTTAATGTAATTTTGAGTGTGACAATGTTTTAAGGAGGGTGTACCTGCATGCTGGGTTGGAAATCTCAAGGATTAATAGTGGTGTTTTCCTTATTACATCACGTGTTGTTCTGAAAGCAAATAGAAACAAATGAAACACGGAATGTAGGCTGTCATCCACGCAGCCTGACCAAAGCAAAGCAGGCGCGTTTACTTGCGCGATTAATCAAAAGTGAAGCACTGCCGGCTCGTGATGTGCAATTGCACGCGCTGCACAAGTCAGTTGGGTATACTGAAGTCTTGTTGCTTTTTAACTTTTTGCTTAGCCTCCCATTCAGCTCATGAAAACAAGCTGCGTGATCACGAGGAAGGATTACATCAAGATGTAGATTGGAATGCAGGTGAGGAATTTATATAAATAAAATAGTCTACTCCTCTCTCGCCATTGCTGGCGTGCCAGTGATTACCCTCCGCGTGACAATGCTGGCACGCGTGCCATAGGTTGCCGACCCCTGGTCTTACCCATTAATTTTTCTCTCTCTGTATACGAGTATGTGAGTGGGTGGGTGGGTGTAAATCTTTTGCACTCTGGATGTTTTATAGTCTCACCCCTTCATTTCTGTGTGTACTCGTTCAGCATTGTGGCTGATATATAGATTGTACTCAACACATCTTTCCCATTCATTTCCTATTGTCTGTCAATTTTGAACGCTAACTGCCAAGGTGTCGCATTTTTTTATGACCACTTAGACTCATCAAATGAAGTCCAATTTATTTTATTTATTTATTTGGTTCAGATTGCATATCTAAATAAAGTCATTAAGTTTTGAACCACTCAGATTGAGGAAACCATTTTTATTTAAAAAAACAAAACAAAAATGAAATCGGTCAAAAATGACCGAAAAGCCTAGTAGGGTTAAAGAGCTAACAGAGACTTCTCCTGACACCAATATATATATATATATATATATATATATATATATATATATATATATATATATATATATATATATATATATATATATATATATATATATATTTTGATAAATTAGAAAGGTATCTGATGCATCGATTTGAAAAAAATAAAGCAGAATTCTTTCAGATAACTTAAAATGCATAAGCGCTATGCAGAAACATGCTTGACAGATTTACTTTAAAGCAATATTCTGGGTTCAGTACTGACACTATTTCGACTTGTCCCTCCTTTTGATTAAAAAAAGCAAAAATCGGGGTTAAAGTGAGTAACTTACAATGGAAGTAAATGGTGCTAATCCGTAAACGTTAATTTACTGTTTTACAAGATGTAAACTTGATGTAGTGTGATAAAATCGCTTACTAACATTTTCTGTGAAAAGTTATATTCAATTGTACAACATTATTGCCATAACGACATAACTACTACTTTCTTTTCTACTTTGCTTTCTACATTCCACTGTCCTATAAATAAAGGCAAAAGATAATAATAATACATGAGTTTTAACAGAGGAATTATTGTAAGTGCTTTGATAAAATTATAAGCGTCACATTTCTGCCTTTCAACCCTTCAAAAATTGGCCCCAATCATTTCTGTTGTAAGTGTCTTAGTCACCATTTACTTTTTTTCTATGGACAAAACATACAGAGGCTGTCAGTCCCTTAGATTCTGCCTAGCATCTCATTTTGTGTTACTCAGAAGAAAGTCTTTGGAACAGGGGTTTGGAACAAAATGAGGGTGAGTACATGATGACATTTTCATTTTTGGGTGAACATTGAGCAAACTGTAAAAACGCTTGCTTTCACTAATTGTGTTGGCTGCTATTCTGTTGGCCAACCTGATTTGCAGTGTCTGTCCATGGCTTTAATTTGTATTGAGACCGATGGGACCGATGCTTACAGACTATGCAGATTTTCAGGCATGGCTGTTAATTGAAAATAGATAACACGACAGACTGTAATACAGAAACCAGGCATAATAAACTTTTGAGACTCAAACGATGTGATGCTAGGACTGTAATGCAGTGTTACTCAGTCATACAGTGTTATGTGTGTACCTTGAAGGTATGGGCCTTTGTGCTCGGATAATGGAAAACCATTTTGGATCCTGCAATCATAGGAAGAATTGATCTTCCACAGAAAGCCTGGTGCAGGTCAGCCTTTGGCACAAGAACTGATTAATCAGCATGTTGCAGGTCAGCCTGATTCAGCCCTGCCTTCCTGTGGGCGCAGTCACAGTTTAAAATGGGATGCCCCTCAGTGCCACGCTTTCTCACTTTGTCACATTTGTCAACACTTTGCTAATCTAGTGATTGCGTCTTAGCGAGTTTTTACAATTCAATTTCCTGTGTACGTCCTGTGTACGTCCTTGATAATATTTTTTACTTCATGTGTCCACATTATTGTATTTCTTTTTGAATTAATAGTTAAAGGGATAGTTCACCCCAACATAAAAAATGTGGTCATCATTTACTCAACCTCATATAGTGCCAAATGCAAAAGAAGTGGTTAGGCAGATGTTAAGCAAAAACTCGCTTTTGGCGCCACTCTGTGGCAGTTTTGGGGAGTAACTATTTACAAGTAGTGACGCTACTAACGTAACTACACTTTTCAGTAGCTTGACATTAGCTCAGCCTCTTTTAAAACAGAGTACCTTTTCCAGTAGTGAACTACTTTTTCCAGCAAGTAGCGGTGTAACGCAACCAAATGCTACATTATGTTTTGGTCAGATTAATAGCCTTCTATATTGCGAAGAAGCCAAACTTCTACCACCAAAACATCTGACAAACTTGAAATGTATTCTGGCTGCTGCTCAGAATCAGGCAGCGTCTTTCTTCTTCTTCTTTTGTAGCATCAGATCACAAACTAAAATTGTGCATTACCGCCATCTACTGTTAAATCAGGCAGCTTATTACAGCTCACTTAGATGAGAGACTGTCCGATGGTTATGTTTAAAGTGACTAACCACAGTTTGTTTATTTTTACAAGACATACAGGTGCGGAAATCTGAATTTTTCAGACACTTTGTTGTGTTTTCAGGCACAAGAGTGTATTTACCTTTACTTTTTAAAAATAAAATAATTCAGTAAGTTATTATTGTCTTGTGAGGGATTTCTTTTCTTTTCTGAATATTGTTATTTCATTTCTCATTATCTGTGCGTTATTGGGAGCAGCAAGAGCAATAATTCCTATTATGCTAAAAACTATTTGATAACACATTTTCTCAATTCTTAGCATTTAATTAACTATTATTTTCATGTAAAATAAATAAATTTACTGTTAAATGAAATTATTTATTATGGCATGTATATTTTGCGATTATATATTTTATAGGGTCACCATACATTCTATTTATGTCCTCTTTTTTGGACCTGAAAAGAGCGCCTGGCAGGAATTTCAAAATTGTCTCTTAATGTCCTGGATTTGGCTTTGTCTTCATATTGATGTGCTCTCTACAATTAGAACTATCAAGCATTCTGTGTATTTGATACTGCGCATCAGTTTTCACGCATATACATGTCATTATGTAATTATTCTGTCTGAGAGCGGCACAGTGTGCACTCTTTCAAAATACTTTTTTTTATGTGTTCTCTCTCTCTCTGTCACTCGCCTGCCTGCCCGTTCTCCGCACGATGTATATGTGTGCATTGCCAGACGTGCTCAGCAAGAAACATCAATAACATAAGTACACCAGTAGCGGTTCAAGCTTGTATGGTGCCATGGGCGAAACCCGCTTCAACACGCCCCCAAAGTTGTTGACCGGGGTGGGGGAGTTGTTGGTGATTGTAAATGAGAACGCCCCCGAAGTTGCCCATGTCGCCCATGCCTACATCCGCCACTGAAGTACACTTTTAAAAGTACGTTCCCAAAGTAATTTTTAACTGAAAATGTTGACTATATCCAGACAATGTCAAATAGCCTATACATCGTATCAGGGGTAGCCTATTTAAACTAATATGATGGATGAAAATAGACCATGATGGAAAGTCTGTCAGATATGTGTAGCGCATCCTCTGTATGTGACCTGTAAAGCTGGCACTCACATGTCAATGGCAAAAAATTCAGAAAGTACCATGAACGTAACAGGTGAGGGGAGAAACAAGCCCTGAATCTCTATTCACATATTATCCATACTAAATATTATGTGACAAGAACAAAATGTCAGCCCAAGGAGAGTTTGTCATAAAAATTGGATCTTTAGGGAAGTAGACTACACCTGGGCACGTCAGGAGGACTGAAAAGTGGGAAGTAGCATAAAAATGTTTTCTTTTTTTTAAATGGTGTCTGATATTTTCTGTTTTTATTTAATGTTGATGTATTTTATTTTATGGCCATTATTAAATGTATTAATGTTACTATTCATTAAATGTATTAAATATATTAAATTTATTAATTAATAAATGTAAGTAGTGTACATTTTGTTATTATTATTATTGGTTTAATAGTAACATTGTAAATAAAATATAGCCTCATTAAGTAGCTTCAATGTAGTTAGCTACTTTTTGATAGTAACTTGTAGTGTAGCTAACTACGTTTTCAAAAGGGTAGGTTAACTGTAGCTTAACTACTTTAAATTATGAGTAGTCCTTAATATAAAAAAAAATCCCTGAATAATACTATATATTGTTATATTATTCTCTAAACATGATAAAGACCCTAAATACTTTTTGGTTTGAAAACAATTCATGGTTCTTTTGAAGTTTACAAGAACTCAACTAACAGTTATTATCTACATAATATAGACTGTCCACACCACATATTCTTTGTCACAAACTACATTTATGCAAGCAAGTTATCTGATCAGCCTGAAATATACAATGTCACCTGCAATATACGACATGGCAAGAAATGTAAATTATGCATTGTAATAGAGAAACAAGTTAGATATTTGTTTAATTGTTATTTACATATTACAGCCTAGATGAGTGGTTGTCCATACAACACAACACTGCCTTATGTCCTAGAAGTCTGCGCCTTTAATTCATCTTTATACTAGCTGTATTTTCTTTTTTTGAAGCTGGACAGCCCTGCTCACTATGAATTGTTCTTGTGGAATAGAGCTGTGTAAAGATCTATATCTCATGTTCCAATAAAAAATAAATAAAAATAAATAAATAAAAAAAAAAAACAGCATACAGGTTTGTAATAATGTAAGGGTGAAAAAATTACAGAATTTTAATTTTTAGGTGAATAACTACTATTAAAAAAATGGCTGCTGTTCATGAACCCTGGTCTCTTTTGAGTGAAGACACTTAGCAGATTGTTGTACAAAATTTAGAATTGTTATAGAGAACCAAATTCAGTATTGAGGTCAGGGCTTTGTGATGGCCACTCCAATACTTTTACTTTGTTGTCCTTAAACCATTTTGCCACAACTTTGAAGGTATGCTTAGGGTCTTTGTCCATTTGGAAGACCCATTTGTGACCGAGCTTTAACTGGCTGATGTCTTGAGATGTTGCTTCAATATATCCACATCATTTTCCTTCCTCATGATACCATCTATTTTGTGAAGTGCACCAGTCCCTCCTGCAGCAAAGCACCCCCAAAACATGATGCTGCCAAACCCATGCTTCACGGTTGGGATGGTGTTCTTCGGCTTGCAAGCCTCACCCTTTTTCCTCCAAACATAACGATGGTCATTATGGCCAAACAGTTCAATTTTGTTTCATTAGACCAGAGGACATTTCTCCAAAAAGTAAGATCTTTGTCCCCATGTGCACTTGCAAACCGTAGTCTGGTTTTTTTATGTTAGTTTTGGAGCAGTGGCTTCTTCCTTGCTGAGTAGCCTTTCAGGTTATGTCGATATAGGACTCGTTTTACTGTGGATATAGATACTTGTCTACCTGTTTCCTCCAGCATCTTCACAAGGACCTTTGCTGTTGAATGCATCTTCTTCCTGAGCGGTATGATTGCTGCATGGTCCCATGGTGTTTATGCTTGCGTACTACTGTTTGTACAGATGAATGTGGTACCTTCCGGCGTTTGGAAATTGCTCCCAAGGATGAACCAGACTTGTGGAGGTCTTGGCTGATTTCTTTTGATTTTCCCATGATGTCAAGCAAAGAGGCTCTGAGTTTGAAGGTAGGCCTTAAAATACATCCACAGGTACACCTCCAATTCAGTACACCTCCTATCAGAAGCTAATTAGCTAAAGGCTTGACATCATTTTCTGGAATTTTCTAAGCTGCTCAAAGGCACAGTTAACTTAGTGTATGTAAACTCCTGACACACTGGAATTAAAAAAAAATCGTTTTTATGACTTCAAACTAAGTGTATGTAAACTTCTGACTTCAACTGTGTGTGTGTATATATTTATGGCCATATTTGATTATTGGATGGAACTTGTCCCCCTCAATGTATATTGTGGTTACGGCCCTGCACGTGCCAGATGTTCAACAGCATTTCCAGCTTCGGTATCTGGGGGGCAGTGATTCGAATTTCGGTATAAGAACAGACAGATTTCAACAGCAAATCTTTTCGACCTACTGTCGAGGAATTCACTGTGCGATTAGTCTGCAACATGAAGATTGTTTTCCTAGAATATCAAGAATACTGAGTACTGTATATGGACATCCTACTCATTTGACGTACTGTTTCTTCATGCTATGCTTCAGCGAATAATTGATATTTGCACATAATTTTATCAGTTTAGTTATTAAAGGATGCTGTAGAGTCATGGGTATATTTAAGTACTGTATATTAAAATAGAGAGAAAATACTGTCTTTTTGTGTGATGTGTTTTATCTTTCAGACACAGTAGCTCAGCTGATTCCGGATGAAGGCTCTTCCATGCATGCAAGGGTAAAGCAGTACCAGGAATTGCTGGATGGGTTGCCCATGGATGCTTACACACATGGATGCATCCTCCATCCTGAACTAACGATCGACTCCATGATCCCAAAGTATGCCACTGCAGAAATACGTAGTAAGTGAAGCCACAATTTAGTGCTCTTTGACTCTGAATAACCATTTATTTCTAAAATAAAGTAATTAAATATACAATGGGGTCCAAAAGTCTGAGATCACATTGAAAAACTGGGATTCAAAATGATAAACAAAATAGTTTTGACGATAGAGTAATTCATTTATTTACCCCACTCCAACATTTTTATTTCATGCACATTATTTATTTTATATTATTATTACCTGCATTTTTAAACACATTTTTTTATATGATTTAGGAATACTATACATTTTAACAAACCAACTTGTTAGACTAGATTTTTGACAAGACAGGCAGACAGATAGATCTCTTTATAAAACCTGTTTTGCAAAACTAAGACACAAATTGCTGTTAAATGTTAAAATAAATTGGCATGACAACCTAGTCACGCTAAATGCTCTGCACATTAAAATGCTGACCTCTTGACAACTAATTAATATTAAACTCCTTAATTAGTTGTCAAGAGCATTAAAACTTTGTAGAAAATCGTGCCTTCCCTGCTCACACTGTGCGGCCCACCCCACAATATTATATATACATAATTCATCATGAAGGAACTTACAAGGCAAATGGGGTTTTACAATGTGAATATTCAATGCAGATGAAAGCTCTTTTACTGAAGTATTCAATTTGTTCTTTGTTTCTCTCAGGACATTTGGCCAATGCTGCTTCTGAACTGATGAAATTAGATCATGAGGAGCCCCAGCTGACAGAACCATACCTCTCCAAGCAAAAAAAGCTCATGGTAAGTCAACACTAAATGCTTTACTGCAGTAATTATACATATTGTACATACCAATGCAATATAATGTATAGCATATTGTACTAGCATTGATTGTATGCATGACATGGTCAGTTTAGTTTATATTGCTTATATGTTTGGAGAAAAAGCAGTTTGCAGAATTGAAGAAAATTCTGTCATCATATACTCACCCTCAAGTTGTTCCAAACCCATATGACTTTGTTTCTTCTGTGGAACACAAAAGGAGATGTTAGAATGTTAGCCTCGGTCACCATTCACTTTCATTTAATCTTTTTTTCCATACAATGAAAGCGAATGGTGGCAGAGGGTAACATTCTGTCAGAAAATAAGTAATATGGGTTTGGAAAATTTTTGAGTGAGTATATGATGACAGCATTGGTTGAACTGTCCCTTTCAGTGAGACATAAGGTAAAATCACTGTCATGTTTGTATCTGAAATTAAATGTATACATCTCTTGAATACTTTCATGTGTATAGGCAAAGATTCTGGACCATGACAATGTGAACTACTTAAAGAAAATCCTTGGTGAGCTGGCCATGGTACTAGACCAAGTAGAGGCAGAGCTGGAAAAAAGAAAACTGGAATATCATGGTATGTTTTCTATTAAAATAAAATAAATCAGGTAATACTTGCAAATCAGTCAGAGGGTGTTTCTTCAACTTTGGGCACTTTTAACACAGCAAGCTTCTAGAAAGTATAGTCTCAGAAAACATTTAAACACTTTAAAAAAAAAAATTTAAACTCTCACTCAATTTATTTAAATAGTCTGCTAACAATGTCCAACAGTATATGTACTGTACATTATATGCTATGCAAGTTTACATGCGTTTATATTTTTTTTAATATTTCCTAAGAGTCACCAAAAATCCCAACACAGTGTAATTTCCAGTACATCTTACATTCTGAATTGTGTTAATAGAATTCCGTGGTGGAATTGACAGATGGAAATGACATTTGTATCGTCTTTGAAATTTGCGAAAATTTTATGTTTACTAAATAAACAAAATTAAATAATATATTCACACCTAATTCATAATTTGGATTGGAAATGACACCCAAAAATAATTATCGGCTTACAAGTGATTTATACCTTGATTTTTCTTTGTTTGACACACCAACTGTGGGACTGCCGGAATAGAAGAATAAAAAAAGATAGAAATCACGTTCACATAATAAATATTGAAATTATGTTTATTTCACTCTTTGTTTAGATTATGGTAGTTTTAGAAATGTAGTCATTTGTATTTATATCATTGATTT
Organism: Myxocyprinus asiaticus; assembly: GCF_019703515.2. Taxonomy (NCBI): domain Eukaryota; kingdom Metazoa; phylum Chordata; class Actinopteri; order Cypriniformes; family Catostomidae; genus Myxocyprinus; species Myxocyprinus asiaticus. The sequence goes on from NC_059371.1 coordinate 33,299,746, forward strand.
TTCATAGTTTAATTTTGAAAGTCTGGGTTTGGGACAAGGCTAAAACAGTAAAACGTACACATAAAAGGACTTTAAAAATTACCAAGTAGTAGTCATGTGAAAAAAGTTTCAAAGTGAGTTTTACATGTGACCTTCCTATAATAATAAGAAAAAAGTTGCAACCTGTTCAATCCCATGGACATGAAAGCGCAGAAGTTCAAAACGCCCATTTCTGAACACTACAATTTTTTTCTCTCTCACCTTTTCTCCCCAATTTGGAATGCCCAATTCCCAATGCACTTTAAGTCCTTGTGGTGGCGTAGTGACTCGCCTCAATCCGGGTGGCGGAGGACGAATCTTAGTTGCCTCCACGTCTGAGACCGTTAATCCACACATTTTATCACGTGGCTTGTTGAGCACGTTACCGCGGAGACGTAGCGTGTGGAAGCCCACGCTATTCTCCGCGGCATCCACGCACAACTCACCATGCGCCCCACCAAGAGCGAGAACCACACATTATAGCGACCACAAGGAGGTTACCCCATGTGACGCTACCCTCCCTAGCAACCGGGCCAATTTGGTTGCTTAGGAGACCTGGCTGGAGTCACTCAGCACGCTCTGGATTCGAACTCGCGACTCCAGGGGTGGTAGTCAGCATCAATACTCGCTGAGCTACCCAGGCCCCCCTTGAACACTCCAATTCTTGTTCAAGAAATCATATTTCTTAGTTTTTATTTTTTATAAATATGATCAAATATTAAAAGCTAAAATAATAGCTTTCAGAACCTCTGTTTTAGTTCTTTATTTTGTCTACACAGGTCAAAAGTGCGAATTATGGCTTTGTGGACCTACTTTTACACTAGCTGATATTTGTCTTGGAGCCACATTGCACAGGCTCAAGTTCTTGGGACTCTCAAAGAAATACTGGGAGGACGGGAGCCGGCCAAACCTCCAGTCCTTTTTTGAGCATGTGCAGAAACGCTATGCTTTCCGTAAGGTGTTGGGGGACATCCACACGACCCTCCTATCTGCTGTTCTTCCCAATGCATTCCGAATGGTAAAAAAGAAGCCACCGTCCTTCTTTGGGGCGTCCTTCTTAATGGGGTCTCTCGGGGGGATGGGTTATTTTGCCTATTGGTTTTTAAAAAAGAAATACATGTAGTAAATGTGCTCTTGTAGTGTTTTGTGTCTGTGTATCTGTGTGATGTTCGAACTTTTCGGTAACACTGTTTTATGAGAGCAGGAAAACAAGAAAACATACACAGATAAACTCTATTACTTATTTGGGTGAATGAATGAATGAATGAATAAATATATAAATATATATATAATAAGAACATTCCAAGACTAGGAATTCTTCCAAACAGCACCTTCTCTGGTAATCAATGACTTTTTTTATTTCTATTTACCATTTTGTTTACTGATTTAAAGGAATAGTTCAACCAAAATTGAAAACTCTCTCATCATTTACACACCCTTTGCCATCCCAGATGTGTATGGCTTTCTTTCTTCTGCTGAACACAAATGAAGATTTTTAGAAGAATATTTCACCTCTGTAGGTCCAAACAATGCAAGTGAGTGGATCCTAAAATTTTCTAGCACTGAAAACGCTTAAAGGCAGCATAAAAGTAATCCATACGACTCCAGTGGTTAAATCTATATATTCAGAAGCGATATGATAAGTGTGGGTGAGAAAGAGATCAATATTTAAGTCTTTTTCCACTATCAATATCCACTTTCACTTTCTTCTTTTGTTTTTGGCAATTCACATTCTTCATGCATATCACCAGCTACTGGGCAAGGAGGAGATTTTATAGTAAATAAAAATAAAAAAAAAGGACTTAAATATTGATCTGTTTCTCACCCAGATCTTTCATATCGCTTCTGAAGACATAGCTTTAACCACTGAAGTCTTATGGATTACATAAATGCTGCCTTTATGTGCAATTTGAAGCTTAAAAATTTTGTTACACATTCACTTGCATTGTGAGGACCCACATAGCTGAAATATTCTTCTAAAAACCTTCCTTGTGTTCAGCAGAAGGAAGAAAGTCATACAAGTCTGGAATGACGAGGGTGAGAAAATGATGAGAATTTTCATTTTTGGGTAAACTTTCCCTATAATATTCTGTTCATATTAGGCTTGGAGACAGTCAAACAATATTCCATTCAAATTATAAACACTACACATTCTGCCATTCAGGACGCCTGTAGTTCAATTTGATTAAATGGAATAGCACAATAGCCAAATAAACTTTAAGTACATTACAAACTTAAAGCTAAAAAAATAAAGTTTATAAGTCATCATAGTACCTTGCATTCTTATTTTAAGCTCTCACCTTTTGTCTTATTTACCATTAAAGGGTTTCAACCCCTGAAACTTATGGCACACAAACGTTTTGTGCATACATCAAAATTATGAAAACCCTAATCATTTTGGGGGTTTTCCCTTTTGCAAAACGTATAAAATCAGCATTCAGTCACACATTTTTAGTGCAGATTCACATACAGCACACTAGGGTTTGAAATGTTCCTCAGCAGAATGCAACGCATCACTATACATGACAACATTCTGAATGGTCCTGACCATTTGCTGCTGCAGTTGGTGAGAAGAATCAGAGACATTTTTACAGACCTCCTCTGCAGAGGTTTTAAAAAGAGACTAAATGTGCTTTCATTTTTGGAATTTTACAATAATCTTACAGAGAAAGCAAAGATTAGAGTTTTCATGCAGAAATCATTGAAGAGAACAGAATGTGTTCCCTCATACAAGACTGCCAATCTGTGCATATTTCTTTTTTCTTTTTTGTATATTATCTTTTGAAATTTGAGTTGAATTCTTTATAATTGTGTTTTCATTTTTAATTATCACTAATGAAGTCCCCAAAATTCTATTGAGCCACAGTTTGAATACATTTTCTCTTAAAATGGAGGTGGTGTAGAAACTGAGTATTGATTACCAGTTCTGAGTGTAAAAGATCCTGGGACTTTTGTTATGAAATCAAATACACCACAAATTCAATTGAAAAACTAGGATCATAATAAAAATCAAATTATTAAAGTAGTGTATCCATTTTTTCCCCAAGCATGCCACAAGATGTAATGAGTTTATAACCAAAGACAATGACACAAGGTTTAGAAGAGAAATGTTTATGTAAATTCAACTTAATCAGACTGACGAAAAACTGTGAGAAACTATAAAATAAAGATTAATAAAGATTATATAATATGGAAGTTATACCACCTCCTTCAAGCCATATAAAACTGCACAGATGTATTAATACTGTGTGTGCTGCTGTTAATTCCATCATTTACACTGCTTTATTGGAGTACAATGCCTGAGATTAACATCTCAACACATCTCTCTTGAGATGAGAAATGAGTTGAGAAATCTCATTTAGAAAGACACTTAATATGGAATGTTTGTTATAAATTGCTAGTGGCAGTCAATGGGTCAACTTCCCTCAAAGTTACTCTAAAATGGAATGTTTGTTAAATTAATAAATGAAAAATAATATATTTATTCATTATACTTCACAATAGTTTATTTTTTATTTTTATACATTTCAAATATGCATTTATTTACAGTGCTCCTTAATCTGTTTGTTCATGCGCCTTAATTTGTTCAGTTGCCATCAATTGAAATAAATGAAAATGCTTACCTTAACTTCTTTGTCTGTTCTGTTGCAGCAGAAGCTAGAAATAGCAATTATCTGATTTTTTTACAGTTCTGCAAAAATGTAGAATTCACCCTAGAAACAAATCCATTATTGTCTATAAGATATGCTTTTACACTTCAAGACTTAATTGCAAAAATATAGTATGTGTAATTTGTTTGTACACATCTGGTAGTTTTTGGTTGGCTTGACTGCTAATAGCTGAAAGGAAAATATAGTAATGACATCAGAGATCCAGCTCAAAATGAGGATTTCTTAAAAGGGACAGTTCAACCAAAAATGAAAATTCTGTCATTTACTACCCCTCATGTTGCTCCAAACCTGCGTGAAAGAAAGTCAATGACAACATATTCATTTTAGGGTGAGCTATGCCGTTAACATTGTCTAAAAACTGTTACTCATATAAATACATACATGCATTTTTGGCCGCCTCACAGTAAGTACATTAAACAACTTTTTATAAGGAGTTTATTGGTTCTATTAACATGGATATAAGAAGGAAGAAATTAAACCATGTACTTTCTGATATGTTCTACCCATAAATTCAATCGTTTAGCTATGATAGTGTCCATGAACAAAATATATTATAGCACATACAGTACATCCTCATTATGCAAACCAGTGTCCATCTCTACTACACTCAGATTTCTCCTTCCAATTTAGTTCCCTCTAGTCTTAAATCTGCATCATTCCTGCCCACAGTGAAAAGACTGACCACAGCAAGCAGAGCGGCCAGCATCATCCCTGCACAGCTAGCAAACATATGTCTGGTGCCACTTCCAGCCTCACCCGCCCCCGCCCCAGAAACCTCCCCATGAAGAGCCAGCAGCCCCAGGCAAGCCAGGAGATGGAGAGGCAAACGGAACCAAGCTAGCACAACGGCTCTTCGCTCCATGGGGATCACACGGCTCCGGAGAAAACTCACCGCAGGGAAATAAAGCCCACAGGCTAGTTCAAGCAGAAGAAAGGCGAGCAGAGACTCCTTTGGCCTGGGTTGGCCAGGCATGGTAGAAAACATCAGCATGAAGAAGGAAAAGAAAGCTGGCAGCACAGCCAAGCAGAGAAGGTGACCTGGCTGGAGTCGATAAGGGGCTGATGTGGCAAGCCGGAAAAGTGTGGAGCCTGCCATGCTGGCAGCCATCAAACTAGAGAAAATTATTCCCAAAGGAGGGCCATGGGGGTCCAGCACAGGGGTCCAAAGAAACACAAAAATGTAGAGGACACTTTCAAAGAGTGCTTGCACGCCACCCAATAGCATAACACGGCGGTCTGACAGCAAGCAGCGCAACCCCTCCAGACAGCCGCGCCAGAACCGGGCCGGTGCTGATGTTTGCAACTTTGTGGTATTTAGAGGGTTCATAAGGGGGCCGTTCTTGTCTCTGTGTGCACCCTCAGGTCTGTCCTCTTGACCCCATTCAGACAGCACAAACCAGCCACAGGCAGCAAGGCTCGGGATCGCCAAAAGAAACGGAGCGACTGGTCCCAGCCCCAGCCATTCTGCAAACAGGTTCGCCACCAGCCCAGCGGCTACCGCCAGTCCGTGATTCAAGTTTGCAACTTTGTTAAAAGTAACTGGGATCCATTCTTTGGGAAAGTCATGGACATCAATGTGACCATGCACATACCAGGCCTCAAACGTGGTGGTTAGAAGAGAGGTGGACAGGCCACCTAGGACACGTCCTAGTATGAGCATAAAGTAGTCCTGGGACAGCTTGGTAACACAGCAGATGGAATAGGCCAGACAGAACAGGAGACACGTCCGTCTTTGGCCCAGAAACTGTGGCAGCCAGCCAGCCACTGGAGCAAACAACACACAAGAGGCGAGACCGCATACATATAGGATGGCGATCTGAGACTCCAGGAAGTTGTAATGTCGATAGAGTTTATAAAGGTAAGGTCCATGCAGCCAGTCTGCCCAGAGGGCCAGGAGATAGACCTTCAGAAAAAGGTTCTGGAAACGTCGGAAGGCCGGATTGGCGACAGCTGTCTGTGTGGCCTGGGGTGAGGTGAGACGGCGGGCTGTGATCTCTAATGCCACGCACAATCCAGACAAGACTGCAAATGCCAGATATGCTGTCACAAACATGATGGCCCAAGATATGTCTTCAGGGGCACATAAGTGATGGGAGAACTTCTAAATGGTGGATCATCTCCCTCCAATAGCTCTTGCGCCAATAAAATGTATGTTTTAGCTGTGGAGTCCAATAAGAAAAACAAAAATATACAAAAATAGTATATTACACTATTTAAAGAAAACACTAAAAAGTATCATGTTTTTTGGATAAGGTTTAATGGTAATACCAATCTTTTATTAGACATGTACCGTGGTAGTACCATGGTATTCTCTGAAGTAACATCAGAGACTATTTAGCAGAGATGGGTCACTTCTATAAAAATTAGTGGAGGAAATGGATATGCCCAACAGTCAACAGATGTAGAAAAGGAAATCCCGCCTTACAGATAAAAGAGCTAATCAGATTTTGGTGCAGACATCGCTTGTCAGTCTATTCGAGAATGCGTATGCGCATTAGCTCGACAAGCCGGGAAAATCTTGGCTTAAAACTGAGGAAAAGATGTCTAATTTATGATACCAGTGTAGTCAGATTTCACTACTGATTTAAAATATGTTCTTTGATCATAATCTTGACCAACCGTTTTTAAGATTTCCCCAAATGTTCTCCCATTCAAGTAGACAGGAGCTGAACTTTCATGACTAGAAATAGCTGCCTGGGAGCATTCCAAAGATGGCCGCAGTGTGACCTGACTTGCCTAAAAAGTACTGTAAATATTTTGGCATATAAATATGGTAATAATTACAGTGTTCAAAGAATCATGGTATTACCATCTGATACCAACACTGTACCATGGTACTACCATTACAGCACTGTTTTGTAATAGGAGAATTGTGGAAAAGGGTGTGTGTGTGTATATATATATATATATATATATATATATATATATACACACACACACACACACACACACACAGTTGTGCTCAAAAGTTTGCATACTCTTGGAGAATTGGTAATATATGTACCATTTTTAAAGAAAACAAGAGTGAGCAGGCAAAACACATTTCTTTTATTTCTTATGGGATTCATATTCAACTTTAGATTATAACAGAATGGCACAATCATAAAACAAAACATGGCAACAAAGAAAAAAATGAAATGACCCCTGTTCAAAAGTCTGCATACCCTTAGTTCTCAATACTGTGTATTGCCCCCTTTAGCATCAATGACAGCATGCAGTCTTTTGTAATAGTTGTCTATGAGGCCCCAAATTCTTGCAGGTGGTATAGCTGCCCATTCATCTTGGCAAAATGCCTCCAGGTCATGCAAAGTCTTTGGTCGTCTTACATGAACTGCACGTTTGAGATCTCCCCAGAGTGGCTCGATGATATTAAGGTCAGGAGACTGTGATGGCCACTCCAGAACCTTCACCTTTTTCTGCTGTAACCACTGGAGGGTCAACTTGGCCTTGTGCTTAGGGTCATTGTCGTGCTGGAAAGTCCAAGTGTGTCCCATGCGCAGCTTTCATGCAGAAGAATGCAAACTGTCTGCCAGTATTTTCTGATAACATGCTGCATTCATTTTGCCATCAATTTTCACAAGATTCCCCGTGCCTTTAGAGCTCACACACCCCCAAAACATCAGTGAGCCACCACCATGCTTCACAGTGGGATGGTATTCTTTTCACTATAGGCCTTGTTGACCCCTCTCCAAACATAGCGCTTATGGTTGTGACCATAAAGCTCTATTTTGGTCTTGTCACTCCAAATTACAGTGTGCCAGAAGCTGTGAGGTGTGTAGAGGTGTGTTTTTTGTGGCATTGGCGCAGTAAAGGCTTCTTTCTGGCAACTCGACCATGCAGCTCATTTTTGTTCAAGTATCGTCGTATTGTGCTCCTTGAAACAACCACACCGTCTTTTTCCAGAGCAGCCTGTATTTCTCCTGAGGTTACCTGTGGGTTTTTCTTTGTATCCCAAACAATTCTTCTGGCAGTTGTGGCTGAAATCTTTCTTGGTCTATCTGACCTTGGCTTGGTATCAAGAGATCCCAGAATTTTCCACTTCTTAATAAGTGATTGAACAGTACTGACTGGCTTTGGATATCTTTTTATATCCTTTTCCATCTTTATATAGTTCCAATACCTTGTTATGCAGGTCTTTTGACAGTTCTTTTCTGCTCCTCATGGTTCAGTATCTAGCCTGCTCAGTGCATCCACGTGAGAGCTAACAAACTCATTGACTATTTATACACAGGCACTAATCGCAATTTTAAAAGCCACAGGTGTGGGAATTGAAACTTTAATTGCCATTTAAACCTGTGTGTGTCACCTTGTGTGTCTGTAACAAGGCCAAACATTCAAGGGTATGTAAACTTTTGATCAGGGCCATTTGGGTGATTTCTGTTATCATTATGATTTAAAAAGGAGCCAAACAACTATGTGATAATAAATGGCTTTATATGATCACTATCCTTAAATAAAAGACAGTGTTTTTGCATGATCAGTCATATTTTCAAAATCAATGCCAAAATTTCACAATTTCTGCCAGGGTATGCAAACTTTTGAGCACAACTGTATATACAAACATACATATAGATAGATAGATAGATAGAGATTGAGAGAGAGAGAGAGAGAGAGAGAGAGAGAGAGAGAGAGAGAGAGAGCACAGACACACACACAACACAATTTTTAATAACTGTCTTACCAAACGTCACAGTCCCCATAATGAGACTTTGGAGATATACCATGCAGCTGAATAAACCCTATGAAGAATCAATCATGAGTTACCATTAACTTTCGAATAAAGCCACATGATCATTACAAGTACATTAATACAAACAGACGCAGCCACATAATAGATAAAAAAATAAATAAAAGCATGTAATATATATGCATTTTATGTTTACTTAAAAACATATCAATCGATTATTGGCATCATAACGATTGAACTTAACTTATTTTATAGGCTTCTGTTAATTAAGCTTCAAACATTCGCAATGACGAATTCAAAGCCTTAATAACACCTACCTTCCTCCTGACATTCTCCTTGAGGTTTAGCATAGTCTTCGCTGGTTTGTGGGAATAATATACATTTTCCATATCATGATTTCAAATTATTGTACCGCAGATCTGCATACAAAACTCACTTCTCTTTTCAACAATATCCTGGTGAGTTTCCGGGTTATTAAAACGTAATGACGCACATGAGGGACGCATGTGCTCTGCTTATGAATATTAAATACGTATCACAACGTTCAGCAAACCTATCCAGAGATTTGATCTATCTGATTGGCTGCAAAAGACGTTGAGCGCTGGGATAACTGACGAATTAATGTATTTGGCTTATTAATATTGATTAATGCTCGAATTTCCGAAACGCAGGATGTCACTGATATAGTCATTAATATTCATGAGTAAAGGGATACGAATTCATAAGAAAACGCATACATGATTGGAAGAATCCGTAATATTCAAAAGGAAAGCGCGCTTATTCTGAGAAACTACCCAAACCTAACCACTTCCCTTAAACTGAACCCTAACCAACCAAGTAGCGCTTTCCTCATAAATATAAATGAGTTTTCCCCTGCCATACTACGTTTCGGATGTTTTTTACTTTCATATAGGTAGCTTTAAGCATTTGCTACATAAAAAGGTAAAAATGTAAATAAAACGTCGGCATGTCAAAATTAATATTCATGAGCTAACTGCACTACCACAATTGGCCACTGGATGTCACTGTAACGCCGTTTTAAAAGCAATGCACAAGCTTTAATAATTTCATAGATAGTGTCTTTGTGTTTCTCTGATATACCAATGCACAATACTGCTATTCAATACAATATCACAGTAATGATGTAGCTTCTGCAAATTATTTGATACCATGAGGAGGTACATTCTCAATTAATCTGACACATTTTTTTCATACGAATTCTAACTAAAGAATGAAGTGTATGCTTTTTCTGTTCTAAATTAAAACGGATTAACTGAGTCTGTTTGTCAACTAAAACATGACTGACAGTTTCATGCCAGTTACAGTTATTTCTACTACACTCTGAAAAGCTCCTTTACAAGCATGAAAGCCCAAATGGTTACACTCTGAAAAGCTCCTCTAATAAATACAAGCATGAAAGCCCAAATGGTTTCTCTACTTAATCTTTAGAATGCAAAAAGGGTGTATTGTTGTTCCAATATATGCTTGAAATAAATCAGCTTTACGGAAAATAAATATTCTAAAGCTCACTACATAGTTTATAATGTATTCCCTATAGCCAGAAGATGCCACTTTAATATATTTTTGCACAAGCCCAACAAATGAGTGTCTCTGTATTACCTTTTAAAGAAGTTTTCAGACAATAAAACATAAATGCATTAATGCACAGAGGGAAAAAACACAGAACACAACAGAATATATAATCATATTTATATTGGTTCTACTGAAGAAAACAATTTACAAAATATACATTACAATATCATTGAATAACAATATTTTAATCATAATAACAACCAACTCAACCAATCAAATCAACCACATGGACACAATAGTCCAAAATGTTTTCTTCACGTGCTCTGTGATATCAGTGAAGGGACTATGCTGGTGTCAGAGGATCAGGAGCTCCTTCCCAAAATACGCAAATGAAGTTCTTTGCTTTACAAGGCACCAAACGCCCCATCTCAAGTCAAACACACAACATTACAAAAACACGACTGCATATCCTGTTCCTCTGATCTGAGCACCTTCTGGTGCAACTGGGCAGTTTAATCAGACAAACCTGCAACTGTGCAATATTTACAGTATGAAAACAGCAGAAGAAGAAAAAAACAACAAAACATAACATGCGTAGGAGAGAATGTCTGCTGGTTTTGTATCCCTAGATCCAGATATATATTCAAATAGGAGAACAGGTAAAATCCTTGACATACTGTTATAAAAAATGCAAATGAATAAATGACACTTGTATCATCAAATTTCAAAAGTGAAATGGCATTTAAAATCAGTTTCTTTAATCATTTTCAAAGAACATTACTGGTCATTAGAGTACTTGTAGATACAGTAATGTTGTGAAATCATATGTAACACACTATCACAGATGATACATGTATTGTTTAATGTTTGAAACTGACGTTTTAATGTGACATAACTGTATTAGTGATATCTATGGCTTATGTACATGGTGTTTCCGTCCCTTTCTCAAACACACAGGCACATATACACACACAATTGGCTTAAAAATGGTCCCTAAAGTAATTCTTTTACTGTATACATTGTGTACTTGCTGACTAAAGACTCTTTAGTCTACAGAGTTTGCAGGTTGTATTGAGGAATGACCCATTTTTGGTCTTTAAAAGTTCTGCGGAGAGCTTATTTATGATTATATGACACAAATATAAACAATGCTCTTAAGAAGAGTTGCACAGATGGGCAGAGGGTTAATGGGCAATGCATGTATGAATACGATGAGAAAAAGCTTTAAATGGAGATTTAGTCTTGTTTTCGGCTTGTCGAGACAGCCATCTGTCCATTGTGCTCTGTTTTGATAATCACATAACATAATCAATGGTTCCTATGGGAACATGCTCAACGCCTCTCCATCTAAATGTGCATTCTTCCCCTTAATCAGGGAAAATCTTCTCTGATTGGCCAGTCATGGCTTTTGGTTGAGTGGCAGCTGCACATCCAATCAGGATAGCTCAGGGGTCGATTCGGAAGGCCAGCAGCTTATCGGAGTGAAGATTGTTGAGGGTGCGCAGGTCTGGCAGGCGCAGGAGCAGTTTGGGAAAGAGAGAGCTGTCATCGGGTCGGCGACGGGTCATTAAGGTGCGCAACGCCCGGATGAGGCCCTCCTGTAACTGTTCAACAGCCACTGTATCCGAAATGCCAGAGCAATCTGTGGATAAATGAATAACAATTTATCATATAATCAAAATAGCAACTAAAAAAAAACTATTTATCAAAAGTTTTTATATCTTTGTTACCATTCACACATTTTTTACTGTGTGAAGTCTAATCACTTAGATAAAGCACAACTCTCCTCAACAAGCTGCACAATTTGAGACATGATTCATGTCCGTAGCACAGATGTTGTGGGACGAGTCCAAAGTAATTTTTGAACTCTTTGTGTTCTTACCTGCAGAAACCAGCACCACAGCCATAAAAAGTGCCATCTCATCTGACTCCAGGCCCAGAGAGCAAAGCTTTGAGCTGAATTCAAACATGGCATCCAGCAAGGAGCCCATGCCCAGTCCTCTAAGGGTTGCCAGTGGGTATGTCTGACCATTTAGGAAAGTCACAGTTCTTTCCTTTGGGTTGAAAAGTGAACAAAACCTTACCATAAGCACCTGCAAAAGAAAACAAGATGCCTGAATCAGATGAAGGAAAACTAACTGCACTTAAAATGTGATGGTTAAAGGAAAAGTTCACCCAAAAATCTACATTTGTGATTATCTGTGGCCTGCTCCATAATTTTGAGTTTTATTTGAATTATTATAATCACCCAACATTTAAATGATTATATTTCGCCAATGGATTGGAGCAGGAACATAACACTGATGTCATGTAGAAAGCTGAGACTTTCCTCCAAATGTGTTTCTGGGTCAAAGTGACTCAAAATGATGGAGCAGGTCACATTTAATCACCCTTTCAACGTTCCAAATCAAAATTTAAGTTGTGATTTTCTTCCTTCCATGAAACACAAAAGGAGATGTTTAACAGAGTGTCAAAGCTGCTCTTCTTTCAATTAAAGTAAATGGTGACATTTAATGTGACTCTCCAAAAAGGACAGTAAAAATATGATAAAAGTAGTCCATATGTTCTAAAGCCATATGATAAGTTTTTGTGAGGAACAGACCGAGTCATGATAAATCATGATTTAAACTGAAGGAGGGCAAGATTTTCAGTTAATAATAATTTTGGTTTGTTTTTCACATTGTATGTATGGCTATTGTATTGTTTCAGAAGACTTGAAATTTAGCGCATTAATTGTATGGAATTCTTTTATGCTACTTTGTGGTGCGTTCTTGTCCTTTTGGAGCTTGACAACAGTAGTCACCATCCACTTTTGCATTTTAAGTTAGCAAATAATCAATAAATAGTAGTTAAGTAGGAACTTAATAGTTCCCCCAAAAATTTTATTTCTCTCATTATTTTCCCATGTCTCAAACTCGTAGGATTTTCTTTATTCCGTGGAACACAAACAAAGATATTTTCATGGATGTATGATGAGTTTATCCCCATATAATCCAAGTCAATGGGGTCAAATACTTTCAAGCTCCACAAAGCACATAAAGGCAAATACAATCCATTCGACTCGAGTGGTTTAATCCATGTTTTCTGAAGTGATCTAATCGGTTTCAGTTGAGAAACAGACAAAAGTGTAATTCCTTTTTCACTGTAAATCTTGACATCTGCAGGCTCCTTGGAGTACCAACGAGAGAAGCTCGTTCACTCTTTGTATCACTTCAAAAGACATGCATTGTTTAAACCACTCGAGTATGGATTCATTTTTGTGCAGCCTTTATGTTCTATTTGGAGCTTGAAAGTTTTGGACCCCACTGACATGCATTGTATGGACAAAAACACATAAGATATCCTTTAAAATATTTTGTTGGTGTTCCGCAGATGAATGAAAGTCATACAAGTTTGAGATGGCATAATGGTGAGTAAATGATGAGAGAATGATCATTTTTGGGTGAACAATTCCTTTAAGAATGTGTCATCAATCCGGCCCCACAAGAGGGTGAGTAAATGATAACAAACATTTAATCTAAGACTGAACTATTCCTTTATTGCTCTAGCAACAATTAAATGATTGTTAAATGTCAGGAGAGACTTATGGGGCTCATGTGATCAATACCTGGAAAGTGCCTGCTTTAAGCAACATGACTTGATCATGCTGGCAGAGCTCCTGGAAACCTGGAATGCCCTTCGCAAACTCAACCACTTCACGCACAGCTGGGGTGAAGCACTGCGAGAAAGATTCCCACACCTGCTGACTCGAGACACCAGGTGCTGACACAGGGCATGCATTCAATGGACAGGCCTGGAGGAGACACAGCATGAGGCATTTTTATTACCCCATTGTAAGGGTTTCCTATGCTCTCTATGAGAGCCTAATTTATTGATCTTTTCCTTTATTATGATCTTAAATTTATTTTAGTTTAAATGTCTCCACACAAGGCTTCATAAATGCAATATTACTGCTCTATTTAATGACACTATGACATACAGTATCTCTCTAAACACTACTCACCAGCACTTTGGAGCCGGCGGCCAAATTCAATGGACATGAGGTCTGGCTTTGGGACTCCCCAACTGGGTAGCTGTTGTACTTGGCCTGAGAAGGCTGTGGGGACGGGCTAACACTAGATTGGGAGTGATTTTGGCTGAACGAAGGAGCATAGCTGTACCGATTGTTGTCCATCAATGAGACGGGGCATTTGCTGTCACTGGAAGCAACTGGGCAGCGAGGTGGAGCTGAGAAGCTTTCATGGGAAGCCGAGTGATATCCCACAAGTGGGTTAGCATGATTGTAGGTGGAGTCCTGAGAAGGGTTGTTTTGAAAAGTGCATGATCCATTGCTGGTGTTGATGTGGACTGCTCTCTTGTTCTGGTTGTCCTGTGTGTTTGTGAAGATGTCCTGGTAGGCATGGGTTAAGGCACCAATGGCCTCTTTGGATTGGCTCTCACTGGGGCTGGGAGGTGCTTCGTGTTGTGGGGAGGTTTCCATGCCCATGGTGGACAATTCGTTGAAGCTGTTCATGTAGCTTTGCATCTCATCCAACAACCGCTGCTTCTCTCGTTTAGGGATGCGTCCAAAGCGCACAGCTGGGGGTCAGGTAGAGAGACACAATAGGTTTAAAAACAAAATGAAATCAAAATTTAGCCCATATACTTTCTTAGTAAATATCTCTGGTGTGTATAATCCATAAGCACATGTTATTTAAAAAATGTCAACAAAATCTAATAATCTTTCATCAAAATGCAATAACTTTCTCTGAAACAACTTTTCTTCTCTACTAAAGTAACCAAGGCCACACAGGCTGGGAAAAAAAATATTATCCAATAAAATCATACCGCTCCAGTTTACACAATCCAATCACATGCCAAAGGATAAAAAACCCTGAATATTCTGTTTCACTCAGAAATTCCTCACATCATGGAAGTTAAATGCACTGAACAATTTAATTTCATGGTGTTTTTAACATAACATTTTCACCTGTGTTAGAGGAGTCATACTGAATTTATTTTTACTACCTAAAAATAAAAATATAAAAAGTTGAGAGGATATTACATTTGCTATCAGAATAACCAATAAACCAGAACATAAAGAGATCCAACTCATTTACCATCAACATTTTCATTGATGTGACCCATTTCTTTCATACTGTAGCACATGGAGGTACAAGAATTAACCTAATACAATAAAATAAAGTAATGCCGGAAAAACAGCACAGCTGCTGTGCAAGAGACAACTTGCTAACAGTATGCCTAACCTCTGGTCATCCTGCTGTTAAAAATGGATGAACATAAAATGAGTTGGTGTAGAGTTGGATGCACTCGCATCTTTTACAAGCCCCTCACTCTCCTCTCCAATGTCATCTCCCTCTTTTAAGAAATTCAGTCAGCTGTTGAGTCTAAAAATAGCACCTATGGTACCATATGTTGCCTCCCCCCACTCTTAATTTCTCTCTCAGTCACTACCTCCCCTTCCTCTCTTCATCCTTCTGCTACGCTGCCTCCCTCTTTCAAGCCGTAAGTAGGGCAGTGGGTCAGGCAGAACGTGATAACAATGCCATGGTAACTGAGAGAGAAACTAATGACTGTGATGAGAAATAGAGAAGAGAAGAGAAAAGACTATGAGAATAAAGAAAAAAAAGAAGGAAAGAGCAAAAGAAAGGGAAAGGAAAGGAAAATTAAAAGGAAAGAACAGGTAAAGGAATGGAAAGGACAAGGAAAGGGAAAGGAATGGAATAGAAAAGGAAAGAACAGGTAAAGGAATGGAAAGGAAAGAACAGGGGAAGGAAAGGAAAGGAAAGGAAAAGAAAGGAAAGGAAAGTAAATGGAAATTAAAGAAAAGAAAAGAAAAGAAAATGGAAAGGACAGAAGAGGAAAGGAGAGGAGCACAATGCATCATTTGGTGGATTGAGGTGACAGACAGTGTGAGGTTTTGTGGTACATCCTGGGTAGAGAGAGGGCGGAGCTGGCCCATATATCATATATGTCCCATAACACCTGCATCTGAGAAACTGAGATAAGCCTAAAACAGGGGGAACATGTCTTCAGTGTGTTTTGTTCTGCAGCGAAAATGCAATGGCTCCATGACAAATATTTTTCTATGACAATTCTGCCACTGACTTCCCACTAACTTATTTGACACTGAACTAGAACTAAAATTCTTGGTATGAATTTGCGATCAAGATTATCTACAAAGGTCGTAATTGGTTCATCACATACGAAACAATGTGACACATATATACCGCCAGAGCGCTGCACTGACTACTAGTCTACGAAATGGCAAGACAATGGCGAAAGTGAAACTATGCCATTGTGTCAAAGCAAACATTTGTTTGTATCACACAACCAAAATCACACTATTGACTGCAATGAAATCAGGGCATCTATTGTGGGTTTTGGGGCAGTTACATGAGGCTTTCCTGTTTGTGCAATAGGACCTGTCAGAGAAACAGGTTTCTAGGTTGTGGGCCCTAAAATTTACAGGCACCAGGGTTAAAATGACTGTTTACCTCCCCCAGTGGACTCATTTCTTTTGGTGCCTACTTAGAACAACAGCACAATCCGCTAACACAGCCAACCCCTACACTTTCACTAAGATCCTCTTCTACCACATGCTGATTACAGCTCGTGAAATGCGGCCGAGAACCTATCAGAAATCATACTTAGCCTAAATAGGCCATAATGTACAAGTATAATGTGGGTGTCATTTTTGCTATCTGGGTCTTTCAAAAAATGTCATCCTGATCTCATTGAAACACGTTACTATCCCTATATCTTTGCACAATGATTTTTACATGGCTCATTGTACATATTATGGCAGTTTGCTGGTGAAATGAACACTAGAGGCAATAAAACGACACATTTCCTGTGTAAAAGGGCAGATTTTCAATTCATAAATGCCTGTTTCTCACACAATGCTATCTTCTGACATCTAAACACTTTTACTAGCTCATGACTTGTTCTACTGATGGGAGAGATGAGTTCAGATGCATGCCTTTTTCTGCATCCCTTGCTTAATATTTGCTGCTGCACAACATTAATTGCTGAGGATGTTATAAGGGCACGAGTGTGGTAGTCAAGTCGCCCGCGTTCCAGTTTCTCAAAATAATTCCTGTATTTGCTGCAGTTTTCCAGATGACAGATAGCTTCAGGGACTGTGTGACTCCATTCCTCATAAATCATTTTCTGAAGGAGGGATCGGGAGGCAGAGATAGGGAACATGCGGAAGGGGGAGTGTAAACCAACTCAGAGATGGTGAGATAAAAGGAGAGAACACAAAGTGCAAGGGAGAGATGAAAATGAGTGCACATCCAAACTAAACTAAACTTGCTCTCTTGAAAGTTACCAACAGTGCAAGACTAAAAAAAAGAAAGTAGGTTGTGATGGACAGGGTGTGGTTCTGGGCTGTACTATTATATGAAAGTATGCTTTTTGTCATATACTCACCGTCACGGGACATGCCAACAGACATGCATTTCTTGAAACGGCAGTGTTGGCAACGGTTGCGGTTCATGCGCATGATCAGACATTTCTCATTCTTTACGCACATCTTGTAGTTGATGCTCTGCTGAATGCTACGCCGGAAGAATCCCTGGAAACAACAAAAGACACATGATATGTTGAAAAAAAATTC
Organism: Myxocyprinus asiaticus; assembly: GCF_019703515.2. Lineage (NCBI taxonomy): Eukaryota > Metazoa > Chordata > Actinopteri > Cypriniformes > Catostomidae > Myxocyprinus > Myxocyprinus asiaticus. The sequence continues at coordinate 33,317,276 of NC_059371.1, forward strand.
TATGACACAAAAGACTCTGTACATTTTGATATTACCACACTGAAAATACCAGCAATGGTCACCAAAATACAGTATGTTGCATTTTTTGGTGAGAAACAAACCTGAAATTTTTGTAATTTTGCAGTGACAATCTTGATATTCCTTGCACGCTTGTTTACAGTGGCTCGCGTGTTCATGCAAGAACTGGCATTGTTTCGATTTCAACTGAAAAATTACTTAAATTCAAGTTGTTTCTCACCAAAACCTATCGTATGCCTTCAGAAGACTTGGAATATGATGCCGAAATTTATGATGATTTAGGGTCTTTTTTGCTTTAAAATAAGTCTCTTCAGGATATCAACTGCCATTGTATTGAAAAGACAGACCGCAATATTTACTAAAACATCTCCTTTGGTGTTCAGCATAAGAAAGTAAGTCATATGGGACTGGAATGCTGGTCTTTTCAGCAGAGAGTGTCACTCTTTCTCACCTTGCAGCCTTCACATGCATGGACACCATAGTGGAGACCAGATGCAATATCGCCACATACTTTACAAAGGAGCACCATGCCTCCAGTTTCTGCTCAGATAAAGAGAAGAAAAAGAAAAAAAAGGGGGAAAAGGGGTCAGGATGTAATAAGACACAAAGTATTGTTATTGTGATGGACTGGTTCTCAACTGAAAAAAAGAGAGGCCACTTACTAGTAAATGTCCCAGTGAATCCACAAGGTCTTTTACCAGCAATGGGATGGGAGTAGCTGTGCTGGTTTGAACCTGCTGTGGAGTTGTTGTATACTTCAGGGAACTGAAAGACCAGTTTTGGAGATGATGGTGTTTCTCCGCCTCCCTGCTGCTTAAGCGCCCCAATCTCAGTGAAGGTGACCTCCTCTGGGGAGGAGGGCTGGGAGTGGGAGGATGGAGACTGGGTTTGATAGCCACTGGAGGGGCTCCCTGGGCTGGGACTAGCACTGCCATTGGAACCAGCGTAAAGTATCACACTCCCTGTAGAAACACACATATCAAGTATATGAAGCCTCTGACCAAAGAGCAAAACACTTCAACCAAAGAGCAATGTTTTTATCAAAATATTGCACCACCTGAAAATAAACTTCTATGAAATCCTATATATTTCAAATTCAACATATATATTACGTTGAAAATTCCCATTAGGATCTTTTAGGGTTGATTCAAAAACAGGTTGAAGTTTTATCTTGCAACAAGGATTTATTAAGAGGGTGGTGATGTAGCCCTAATGATCATAATGATAAATGGCTGGGAGTGCGCTCTGTTCTTTCAGAGAAGTTGCCTCATTGCTCTGAATGAAACAGACACAATTGCTTGTTCGCTAAAAAATAATGGTTGCACAGCAACAGATCACGACGTTCCCCGTTGAAACAACCCAGGGTGCTACATGGCTTTATTTAATAGCCCTTCGCTATTTTAAATGAAACTAGCTACGTGTTTTTATCCCATTCCCCCATAGGTTTCTCCTTCTCTCCCGCCAGTCTTCTGCATCCTATCGCATCCTCTCCTATCATGCGCTCAGGATGTGCTGAAACAAGATGAGCTCACGTGTTCGCGAGCTGTCCTGCCTCTCCTCTCCAATAATAGCCCTGCATGGCTCCGCTGGCATAGTGCCCCAGCCTACTGCACAACACCTGACCGCCGCCTCACATGGATTCCTGACACCGTTCCTGCCCAAACCAAATCCGCAGTCTCGTGTAAACATCCATAACAATCGCGAGTCACGCGCGCTTTTGTCAAAAGCATACACAGGGGGCGCGCGCGCGCCGGAGGATGCCATTGTTTTGCCTTTGCGATTATGTTGCATGCACAGATGGAAGCATGCAGGGATTGCCTGTAAGAGAAGGGCATCTAGGATCACGTTTTGTTAGAATGTGCGCCGTGGTTTTGGTTTGACTTTTAAACAATCTAAGGACACTGTCGGTCGGATGTGGGCCAGAGAACTGCGGTTCAAGCTCAGTCGCAGTGCCTAAAGAAGCAGATTGATCTTGGGAATCATTCTGCACCATGGTTCTGATTTTCCCCACAACAATAGAGGATTGCATTAAGTTTGACAATAAACTCTCAGTAGGAAACTGTTAACCTAAAATGCATACATGGGTCAAAAATAAACGTTCTACCTACATTGTTCACACTAAGTAGCCTAGTCTTTTATCTGACTTTCAAGGAATTCCACTATTAAGGTATTTTAGTTCATGTATACCATCATAATTATATATATATATATATATATATTAAAAGAGTGTAATAAAATTTGGTTTATATGTGGGTCAAAACACTTTTCTTTTTCCATCCGTTACCTTTATATGCAATTACATATAGTGAATGCCAAATAATACCTTTATATTTAATAAAAAAAAAAGTAAATAACAAGCTGTCAATAAGCAGATGCTTTCCGTAGCAATTTAGTTTACTTATTGCAGTGATGGCTCCCCTAGAGCAACTTGAGGTTAGATACACACGCACACGTTATAATAAATATATATATCTTATGCTATGTGTTCCATATGCATTTAGCGGGGGAAAGTTAGTTGTGCGCTTTCAAGTTTAACCAAACATTTAGATTCACACTGACACAAACTAGGGGATTATTTCAGAATTGCACACAACGTCAAGTAGACCAATGATGGCTATAGGCTAAATTGCAGTTTTGCCCATTTCTGTAAACAGGTTTCCTTTTACAGTCCTCCATGTGTCTCTTTACACATCATGTAAAACTCCTTTGTGGGAAGGAAGGCAAAAAGGGGTAAACAAGATCAAACTACCACCAAACATCTTCCTTATTCCTCCTGCTTGTGTTTTCTCACGCTGCACATGGTATTTATTTTAGCTCAAGTGTTTTTGTAATCCCTTCACTGGCACGTGCGGCAGGATTTATTATTGACGTACTGCAGTGCTAGATTTTACAGCCGTGTGATAGAGAGCCCTGAGCATGCTACTCAGTCCTGCCCACCTTAGTAACCCCACCAAACACACAGAAATAGTCATACCTGAATGCACATGTGAGGCGGTGAGAACATGACATTATAACAGGAAGTGCCCCTCATTAAAGAAAAGCATACTAGTGTCTGAGGCACAGCTGTTTTATTGTCACCTGTTTGAAATGACTGTAAAAATATTTAAGGCTTTAATTATATTTATCTGAAAGTGATATCAAGTGGCATTATAACGGATGTTCCCCGCCCTGCCATTCACCTTGGATTTGACATAAACAATACTGCAGTTTCTACAAGCTAAAAGAGGGGCCATGCACATGTCTTTGCAAGCCACCATAAATTGGGGTTAGTGGTAACACCAGCATAAATTGAAGAATCAGCAGGTCTCCGCCAGCTCATTGTGAGCTTAAGCTGCCCATGCGAACACTAATCTTCTAGTAAGCAAAGGCAGGCATAGAAACGTGAGGACTTTACAGGGACAATAACTCCCTCCACCCTCAAACGCTGCCATGGTTCTAGGAAAAGAGCTGAAATACTCAGCTTTGCATGCCTTTGTGTATTTGCCTTGATATGCAGTAGCACATCTTCACATTTCTGCATTTGAAGGGGTGGGGATGCATACGTTTGTTGCTTTAAATGTATGTAAGCAACTGTTATGAACTAAATACGTATGTAAAACTTTAGCACCTTTATAAAGAGTGTATATAAAGCAATTTACAGAAGACATACTGTATATAATCATTCACATACTGTACATATGCAATGAGATACAAGAAAATATAATCAACATAAGTAAAACTACAAATAAGAGAATAAATGGGAATAAAAATAATAAGTAAACCATAGGAGAGAGAATAATTAAGTTTCAAATGAGCATTTGTTATTGCATGGTTTTGCTGGTTTTGAGTGTTTCCTCAATCATCAAGGGACTTTCAAGTGCTTAAAATAAAGACCTTCCATTCTCAAGACAAAAGCACATGCACCATCCAAGTTATGAAGCCAAGTGACCAACTTTAACCATTCATCTCGAATCAGAAATCTATTAAATCCTAAACTGCCTTTTAAACCAAACAAAGACAACACTGATAATGTACAAATTTTGTTAATTGTACAATGCATGGACAATGCAGAATATTCGCATGGGGGCAGCTGTCATGAGGCTGTGTTTGTTTGTGTAAAACGCTCCAAAGAAAAAAGTTGCATGAGGCGGGAAAACGTGATGAGGCGCTACACTGACTGCATGCAATCGCTGACCCACTGACCAACCTCCCCCTTTCCGCCTTACAATCTGCATCAAAACATTAGAGTGAGTGAAAGAAGCGGTGGGTGGGGGCCTGGATATCACGCGCCGCACGCGGCTTAGCGAGCGCATGCACGTGAGGAGGACTGTAGGAGTGACTGGGTTGCGTTCAGTGGGAAGATATCGCGCGCGCTGCTAAAAGCTTCCAGCTTCGGTTATAATTGAAAAGCGCTACAAAATAGAGCATGCTGCTATAATGGTGAGGGTGATGAAAGGTCCGTTACCCCCCTGCGCAATTCATTGTGCAGCCTCTTCCTCATCTTGGACGCCGTGATGTCAATAGAGAATAGGCTGTGTGCAATATGCATCAATTAGACCTTATTCAAGAGCCCCATTAATGTCACAGCATTGTCAGTTTTTCAGGAAGAATAAAAATAGAGCTGATCATATAGGCATAATGGGCTATAACAGCATGAAACACAAATTCTTGGTCAGTGGATTAAACAAACACTATTTTGATCATTTAAGGACATTTTTGTTACACAATTGTCAAACGTTCAACACAAGTTTTAGAAGTGATATTTCTAAAGCGCTTAATATCAGTAGGTTAGTAAAGCAAACCATAATTCACATAGTTCACACAGTTTTACATAAGGGACAAAATTCGGGGTATTAGTAGTGCTCAAGTCACTTTTAAGGCGTATAATAGAAAATATTTGAATAGCCTCACGCTATAAATGGGGGGTGTACAATATAGCGGTGACAATATTTGTATTAATAGATATTTTTTTTTTAAATTCAGTCTGAATAGGCTATTATTAAACGCAGACAGTGCCTTAGTTTTTCCAATTAAAAGAGAGTACTGTTTTTATATAGCAGACTTTAAAAGTACAAAACTGTTATCAATCTTTTGTAGCCTACATTAAAATGTTTTGATGCCTAAATTAAACTTGAAGCATTTGATTTGTTAAACACAGACATTGTGTTTCCCTTTTTAATAGCCTGTGTGTGGCCTGTCACTCACAAGGTCATTTGTTCGGATGTTATTATTGTCATATCTGTAATGACTTTATGCTGGTCAATCGCTGAGGCGTGCCACGTTATTGTGCCGTGCCTCCTAATTGTTTCGCATGATTTCAAAGCTTTCTGTCAACTGTACAGAGTTATGGGTGCGCCAAGCACGAGACAATGTTCCATCACCTGTCCCGGAACGTGACTGCAGCTTTTGTAAATGAATCAGCCATCAATTAACATTGAAGTGGACTTGGTTGACTGGGCCAACTTGTAAGTGGCCCTTGGCAAACCTCAGTGATGCACCACTTTCCGAAACAGCTTAACCGGTTAACCTCCAACAATGCTCATTTGTGCAAAGTTTTTTTTTTTTTTTTTTTTTTTTTTGTTGTTGTTGTTGTTGTTCAAACTGTACGAAATGTATGGTAAACAGATTGCACAGTTATTGTTATTACTGTTTGTTGCATTTCCTCAAGCGCTCGTGCGGACTTTGCCCGGTTGGTGAGACCGTCCACAATGTTTCTCGACAGTGTTTCCACCCCTTTCCAGCTTTTCTTTTCATATCTAATCATTCGATTAGTAATCATACTATAGTTTATACTAGTAAACTCTGCTGATATGTCTGAGCCAAGTTTGACAGCGCTCTTATCTCTAGTTTCAGTAGCTTGGACCATCTACACGTGAGTTTGTTTTCATGGCGTAGAACAGGAAGTTGTTAGCGCACGCGCGAAAATATATATAGTGGTTCCCAAGCAGATTCCATGAAAGCAATCACACGGTTTATGACAGAATAAGTAACAGCAGTTGTTCCAGCTACGTTAATGTTTATCTCAGTATATATGATTACTTAGACTGGATATATTTATAGATGCACCTTGTAGTGTTTACACATTGAGTTCAATCCTCAAAGCATGACAATGCATTCATGACACTTGCTTAGATCGTCAAACCAGTTATCATATCGTACAATCCATTGCTACATTACAAATACCCCCTAGGGGTTCTTCAAACTTAAAAACGTTAAAACACACTCAAATATCATATGAAACATATGGAAAGCAGATCCATGCCTTTAATATCCTAAAGATAGAGGCAGACTGTGCATTGCACTGTACTGTGCACTGAAACGCAATTTCTTTAGAAAACCCAAAGTACAGCATATAAATGCACTTAATTTTAAGTTCTGCATTTGCATTAAATGCTAGAATGATTACAAAAAATGTTCAGTTTTTAACAAGAACGACAAAACTACAGCTACAGCTATTATTATTATTATTATTAAAAGGATAATATATAATCAAGGAATTCACAATAAAAAATAAAATAAAATAAAAATCTTACCAGGACTGTTATCCATTCTTGATGTGTTTTGTAAGAACCTCTGACTTCAAAATGAATGCCTTTAAGAAAGTCTCAGTGTGTCAATATGTTGAAGCAAAAGTCGGCTGAAAACAGATGAAAAGGTCGAGAAATACCGGTGCATACAACGTGTAGCCCAAAGAAGGCAGGGAATGTCTCTCGAACAGAGCATTTGGCAGTCGAGCCAAACAGAAAAATAAAAATACACTCGCGAACCGTCAGTGAAGATGCACCTTCAGTGCGGAGCTACCTGTATTCTGTCTGCTCTAGTGTGAAAGACGCATTAGGTATGCTGGTGAAGTATGGAGTACGAGCCTGTGCATTGCCATCAGCATCTCTTTGGGGCTGTCAAACTCCACTTACACTCCTACTAGCCATGCACACCCACCCACATCAATCACGTTTTCAGGTGACTGGCAAATGTGACTGGATTTAGGGAAGCTGTCAACTTCCGTTCTCTTTGACCGGGATTTATCTCACACTGACGTGCCCTGTGATCTCCTTGGTTTCCCTTTCCCCTTTATCCTGGCGTGCATTTTCAGTGGCGGCTTTGTAAGCACCGAGCTGAGCCGGATGCGCTTATTCGACCGTGCTATACGCTGGTAAAGCCACGCTGCATGTGCCCTCTGCATGTGCCGTGGAACGCGCTGTCCTACTGACACACATTTTATGCAAAACACAGCGTGAGACGAGGCGACATGAGAGGCATGCACATGGACTGCAGGCGGGGCTCTGCGTGACTGCTGAATCGCGCGTCTTTTAAAATCTCTTCCAGCATGTGAACGATACAGTAATAGACTGTTACAGTGTAAACAAGTCCACGTAAACAATATAGCAATTCACTTTGCATTTAAAATGTTCTCGGTTCAGAGCTCACGCTGTTTGGGATGATAAATCTCAGTGTTTTGATATTGGCATCTTGGGGTGGCTAAATTAATGTTGTTGTTAGCCTATATTCTTATATATCTGAACTTTTGATTAAACCATACTTTCAAGGGGTTTCGGGAAATGGCATGGGTCAGTGTATTTATAGTCCTATTTGTAGTTTATAAACAATACATGGTGTAAAACAATGAAGGTAAAAGCAGTGATTAGAAACATTTTGGGTAGGCTACTAATATGACTAATTATTAGCCTGCTCTAGTTTAAACTGAATACGGCAAAACAGTGGCCTCTTCTGGTTAATTGAAGAGCACTGCTGTCCTTACATCCATGGTCAAATTGAGTGCTATTGTGGTGGTCTAAAAGATACATTGCAATACATTGTCAAAATAAAATTATAAAACGGATAGTTCCGGTCCTTGAGTCATTGTAAATTACTCAACAAACATACACCTGTGACCGCATTACATCAGTATTACCGTCTGTGATTCTGTAAAACAATTCAGTATTATTGCCCCAAAGAAATTGTTTCAAAATGACAGATTTTGTTGTAAAGTTTGACTTAATGGGTGGTCTAAGCGTGGATGAGTGGTGGAAAGAGATGGACAGGACAGAGAAAGAAGATAAAAAACAAAGCAGACACTCTGAAATTAATGAGAGAGAAACTGAAGAGCTGGAAAAGTCAAGAAATGAAGCTAGGACTGTTAAACGGACTATGTGATCTGTTTGCTGTTTTCAGAACTGGTGTGCCGAGAAAGATCTGGCTATTGATTTTAAAACAATAACCAAAATTGACCTAAACCAGGCTCTCCGTCCGTTTTATGCCACCGTGAAAAACGGGAAAGGTGAACCCTACGGTTTCAGCAGTTATGTCGGCCTACGTGCGGGGCTTAACCGGTACATAAATGAATCACCGATCAGCCAATCCTGGTGTCTGTTGAAAGATCCCGAGTTTATCACTAGCAACAACGTTTTCGTTGGAGTAGTGAAAAATCTTCGCAGAGAAGGACGTGACAAAACATCCCACCATCCTACGTTAACAGAGGCAGACTTTCAGAAAATCAAGCAGTCTGCAGCACTGAATCCAAATACACCTGAGGGTCTTATCAACAATGTCTGGTTTGATGTACAGCTGCTTATGGGATGCAGAGCTAAAGAGGGCAACCGCCAACTGAAGCCCGAATCATTTATCATCCGCCAAGACGAGAACGGTCAGAAGTATGTAACACTGCCATTCAACGAATGCACAAAAAACCACAAAGATGCCGGCGAAAGAAACAAAGAAAGCCTACGGGGATTTATGTTTGAGCAGTCAGGGAATCCTCTGTGTCCTGTCGCCTCATTGGAGAAATACCTCTCGTTGCTTTTGGCCAATCCACCGGCTTTTTATCTCCATCCAAAGTGGACAAACTACACCAAAGATGTATGGTAAGGTAAACTTTAGTTTACTTTTTTATTTGTAGCATATTGTGCACAACTTTCTGTAGTCATGCTGTCATTTGCCAGCAATATATATTTTTGTTACAGTGTAGCTTGGTTACTCTACACTGTAACAAGCAAAAAAAGACATTGCTGGCAGGTGACAACAGTTACAATGCAACAGGTTACAAGGCAACATTGTTTCTTTCTCCTAATGTTAGGTACACTAGAGAACCTATGGGGGTGAACTTCCTTGGTTCTATGTTGCCACGGATTTGTAAAGCAGCTGGCACTGAGATAATCTACACCAACCACTGCTTGTGAAGCACGACTGTACAAAAACTCTCACCTAGAGGCGAGAGAAATCATGTCAGTGACGGGGCATAAATGTGAATCGTCCCTGCAACCTTACTGGCGCCCAAACTATGAGGAGAGATGATGCTGGAGCAATATCCTTGCCTCTGGCACTGCACAATTAAAGCGCACCTGTACAGCGTTAAAAACTCCTCCTCATCCAGCAAAGAAGAGTGCTAACTTATTTGATCAATGCTTCAGCAATTGCACAATTAATGGTGATATCCAGATAAATGTTAATCACCCCAATCTTTAAGCATGTTTTTCACTGTCTTTGTTGCTGCATGTGTTGCTTGGCAACATCTTTGGAACTACATTGCTTGGCGGAGGAATAAATGTGTTATATAATTATATTTTTTGTTTATGAATAAAATAAATATTAAAATAAATAATCCGCTCCGCGTCGTGCCTAACAACGCCCCTTAGCTGTTCTAAATTCACTGTAAAACATGGCTTCATGGGGCTTATTGCTGTATTAAATATACATCCTATACATAGAACCAAATAATTATAAATAAATAAATAAAATAAAGATAACTGAGTGAAGCTTTTGGTGAAGATGTGCAGTGGACCGAAGGTTCACCTGTGTCATGTGACGTCACTGTATGGCCGCCATGTTTGTGACCAATATCCCAAACACCTTCATTGTGCTGCGCTGTGAGATGTGACAAAAACATTCTTCAGGAGTTAAAAGCAGCTCCTACATTCATACTCACGGTGACTAAATCAATACTGTGACTAAATCAGTCCAGAAAACACAAAATCATTTGTAACTTCTGAATGAGAGATGTTTACAGTGATGTACTCGCTGGTCACACACCAGACCCGCCCGCATACGAAGATGAATCGTGAATAAAATATCTTTAAATGTCCGCGAAAGTTCAATTTGCCAGTATTTGTGCTGTCTTCAGACCTGCATGAACCTTTCTCGCTGATGGTCACAAATATGGCGGCTGTGTAGTAAAGTGACGTCACTGAAGCAGGTCAATATTAAGTTGTATTGGGAAAAGTTTAATAAGGGTCAGTAAAGAGTAGGCTATTTATGCCACCATTCTGCAGCACTGTAAACTTTTAACATTGAGGTTTGCATCTTGCATTGCAAGTTTACTGAGGTGTGTATGCAACAGTGTCAGAACTTAAAGGGGCAAATTAAAAAATAATGTCCCCTCACTTAAAAAAAAAAAATATATATATATATATATATATATATATATATATATATATATATATATATATATATATATTAGCCTATTTTTAAGATTTACACATTTCAGTTTCATAATGGAATTCCATCAAACTAAATTGTGTAATCGTTAAAAAATTAACTTAATACAACTTTCATATAGCTAGTATGTATTAAGTATAAAAACTAAATATTTCTTATTTTTTCATTCAAGATTACTTACAGGAGCAATATGTAACATTGACATCAAGCGTTTAAAATGGGTACTGCAGTCCAAATTCAAACTATTGGAGAGAGTTGTCTACCCCGCCCCCGCCCCCGCCCCCTCCTCCCCAGACTCTAAGCTCAGGCAGGTTGCCAGGTTGAGGACACGCAACAGGAACGAGCAAACGGACAATGGCAAGCGAAGAGCCTTACACTGTAAACTGATCAGCTAATGTATCCGTTTGCAATGTTTTTATTGTTTGCAAATTATAAACCAGCTCATGTGGATTTTTATAACTCTGTCAATGTTAGTTAGATGTATTGCTGGCTTCCATGCAGGCCCGGTTCCAGATCAAAATCACTGAGGGTGCTTTGGAAAATAGTGGGGGTGCTCTGTATAAAGTGGAGATGTATCATAATAACACATTTTTTAATAGATTAAATCATGTTTAAATTCCTCTCAAACAACATAAAGAAAGGTTTTTTTTTTTTTTTTTTTTTTTTTTTTTAAATGTACAAAACATTTATTGTTTCGGTTTTTTTCCCCCTATGATCTGTCGCTGAAAATGACAGCAAAATTCTGCCCCTGCAGATTAGGACATACTGAGTTGCAAAATCATACGCGTTTATAAGTTTTGTTGCAGCATTTTGTGCATTCACAAAATGCAAGGATTTTTGTGTGTTTGCTGGTATTCAAGAAAATCTGCTTGCCAATTTACAGTATTAGTCTTACATATTCAATTGAGCAGGGGTGTGCAATTATTTTGGTACTGGGGCCACATCAGCCGTTAAGTAGAACATGGAACAGAGAAGATAAACATTTCTGCATAGTTTTATCTTTTAAGCCCAGACATGCACTCAATGAATGATGCACAATTTTCTGAAGTGTACACAGACTGATGGGACCATTCTGCGATTGCTTGAAGTTTTGCTTCTAAAATTTCTATCATGTGTTAGTAAAACTGAATAAAGGCTGAATAAAATTAATTTTTTATTGATTATTTTACCATACTTCAATGCAATGGTGATTTAATATTCAATTTAACGCTCTATATCAGGAGTCTGGTAAGTAAAATATAATATTTGGGAAAGAGAATCTAAAAGCTTATTTTAATGTTGGCTGCAAAGTGGACCCGTTTCCTTCTTTTATTCTCAGAACATTATCAACCTGTTTACACGCTCATGGGTCATGATGTGGGTCTTGTCAGTGTTTGGCACCCCATTCAGCACACCACTGAATAAAACAGGCTGCATGACACTGATAAATGATTACTGCCAGAGTAACATTCACATACAGGTGTGAGGGACTTCAGCATTTTACAAATAACACAAAGAATAAATATATTCCTCTCTCACTTGGTTTTACTTGGGTGTCCCCTCCATGCACTATTGAGCACTAAGTGAAAGAGAAAGCACGTGCACTTGCATGTATAGTTGCCAGATTGCATAAATTAAGTATAACAAGGCGAAATATTTCCAATTTGTGCAAGTATAAATCTCTGATTAGGGTGTTGTTATATTATCTGGCAACCCTGTGCATATTAAAAGCTTGTGGATGCGCGATAGGTCCCAAAGCCAGATAAATGAAAGATCTAATAAAAAACGTTCATCATAAATCGACCCGCGGGCAGTAGTTTGCCCTGCTCTGCAATTGAGGGTGCTCTATGTTTCATTTGAGGGTGCTCCAACACTGTAGAACCGGGACTGTTTCCATGTCTGCAGTGCACTGTGTTTGCCCACTAACTTGTTTCAAATCTGGCAACCCGGGGGTATCGAAATACTATTGGAAAATGGGCAGTGGGCGGGATCACATAGGCCAAAACACAAACAGAAATTCTGGCCCGGAACGGAAGTTTCAAAGTATAATATACTGGCTGTAGCATTGTTTTCGGAGAAGCCAGTATTTCAACTTAGCATGTTTCCTAAATCTCTGATAACATATTATGATAATGTTCTGCTTTAGTACAGTAAATATATTACATATTGCACCTTTAATTCAATTTGAGGGAATTTTGTTATGAAATTGAAATGCGTAAATCTTAATTATTTGTATTTATTTATTTATTTATTTTTGTACTGGAGTGCTGGATTTAATTTCTTGGGTCATTTTTTAACATTTATGAGGGAGGGCATTTATTTTTCTAAACATAAAAAAATATACTGTGCCATTCTTTTATTCTAACACTTAAATGTTATCAATTTATTCACACATTTTGAATTTAGGGGGCATTTTTGTCACTTTTGGGGACATTTTTGCCCCAAGCCCCAACTTAATTCTGACCCAGGTGTGCAAGTGACAATATTAAACATAAACTGTCTGTGCACATTTTTACAATGCTTCTTGATATTAAGTCTATCAAATTATAATAAAAAAACAATGTAGCAAGCCAGAATTCCCATTTATAAACATGCTAAATTTAATAGTGTTTGCATACATAAAGCATGTAATAATAAGTTTGTCATCACACTTTTTAAAGTGTTTGAATTTATTATGTTTTCTCTAATACACTGTGAACATACTCTGCATGGTGAATAGCAGAATCTGAATGAATAATTCCACATGTCTCCTGTAGGGAACCAACAACTGGCTGACGACCTGAATGTGTTCTACAGATTTGAAAGGCCCAATCTCACACCCCACACCCACTCTGACCTTCACTTCACCCAAACACCAACACCTCCTGCAACCCCCCTCCTCCCCCCTCCTGCTACTCAACCTGCACTTAAGATCTGTGAAGATGATGTGATCCGCTTCTTTCGGAAACAAAAGACGAAGAAGACTTCAGGCCCAGATGGCGTCTCAACAGTGTGTCTTAGATCCTGTGCTACCCAGCTGGCCCCCATCTTCACACAGATCTTCAACAGATCACTGGAAGTGAAGTCCCATGCTGCTTCAAATGCTCAATCATTATTCCTGTCCCAAAGAAACCAAAAATCACAGGATTAATGACTACAGACCTGTCGCCTTGACGTTTGTGGTCATGAAATCATTTGAGAGACTGGTGTTGACCCACCTGAAGGACATCACTGGAACCTTTCTAGATCCCCTTCAATTTGCTTATCGAGCAAACAGGTCTGTGGATGATGCAGTCAACATAGGATTGCATCATATCCTGCAACATCTGGACAGACCAGGGACATATGCAAGAATCATTTTTGTGGACTTCAGTTCAACTTTCAACACCATCATCCCAGCTATACTCCAGAATAAATTACACCAACTCTCTGTTCCCTTGTCTATCTGTCAGTGGATTACCAGCTTTCTGACGGACAGGCAGCAGCTTGTGAGACAGGGGAAACTCACTTCCAGCACCTGTACAATCAGCACAGGTGCCCCCTAGGGATGTGTGCTCTCCCCACTACACTTCTCCCTCTACACCAATGACTACATCGCCAAGGACCCCTCTGTCAAGCTCCTGAAGTTTGCAGATGACACCACTGTCATCGGCCTCCTCCGAGATGACGATGAGTCTGCATACAGAAGGGAGGTTAAACAGCTGGCTGTCTGGTGCAGTCAAAACAACCTTGAGCTGAACACGTTCAAAACGGTGGAGATCATTGTGGACTTTAGGAGAAACACCCCAACACTGACCCCCCTCACCATTCTAAACAGCACTGTGGCAGCAGTGGAGTCATTCAGGTTCCTGGGCACTACCATCTCACAGGACCTGAAGTGTGAGACCCACATTGACTCCACTGTGAAAAAGTCCCAGCAGAGGCTGTACTTCCTTCACCAGCTGAGGAAATTCAACCTGCCACAGGCGCTGCTGATACAGTTTTACTCAGCAGTCATTGAGTCTGTCCTCTGCACTTCAATAACTGTCTGGTTTGGTTCAGCTATGAAATCAAACATCAGAAAACTACAAAGGACAGTTCGGACTGCTGAGAGGATTATTGGTTGCCCCCCTCCCCTTCAAGAACTGTACACTTCCAGAGTGAGGAAAAAGGCTGGAAAAATCACTCTGGACCCCACTCACCCTGCCCACTACCTTTTTGAACTGTTGCCTTCTGGCCGACGCTTCAGAGCTCTGAGCACCAGAACCGTCAGGCACAGAAACGGTTTTTTCCCTCAGGCTATCCATCTCATCAACAGTTAAACTGCCCCACTGAGCAATAACTATGTGCAATACACAGTTTAGTCTTTTTAATATTTATCCAACACATCCAACCTCTTCTGTCATTTCATTCCTCTGAAAAAAAACAAACAAAAAAAAAACAACAACAACAACAAAAAACAAACATTTGCACTGTACATAACAGATTTGTATTTGCACTGTACATAACAGATTGCATTAGATTTGCACTACCCGTGTGTATGTGTGTGTATGTATGTGTGTGTCTGTACGTATGTGTATAATTTGTTTTATTTTTTTATTATTATCTATGTCTTGCTGCTGTTTTTGTATTGTTTTTGTATTGTTGTACACTGGAAGCTCCTGTCACCAAGACAAATTCCTTGTATGTGTAAGCATACTTGGCAATAAAGATGATTCTGATTCTGATTTTGTGACTTTACATTATAGTTCTAATTCTTACCACTAGAGGCCACTATAAAGCAAGAAGTCGCTATTTCGCCATGCAGCATTCAAAACTGAATAAAGCATTTTCACTAAAACCTACAAACGCCCAGGCTGACAGATCAGCCAAACAAACCGATAGGCGCCACAGATATTGAATTTGTTTTTCTTATATCCGAAAAATAAAATGCATGTGAATTTCGATAAATGACAAAACTTGAGAAAACACAAATCAGTCAAAGGAAGTGACAAAACTGAATATGCTTCCTTCCATGTTTCCAACACACACACACACACACACACACACACACACACACACACACACACACACACACACACACACACACACTTAATTAGCTGTGCAAATTGAGACATAAATTGCATTGTTTTTATGCAGCTTATGCCTGATTATACATAGGCTACTAGACTACCCCTAAAAGCAAACCTTTACATTTTCAGAAAACATTATTAACTTAATATTAACTAGTTTTGGCAAATTAGGACATCCTAAATGTCCCCAGGGGAAACTTTTGTTAGATTTAGTTCACTGTACACTCACACACCATCTAATTACACATACACAACTTGTAAGCATTAACCTATTTTTCAACGCCATTAGAAGTGTCTCCAGAAAGTCAGCCATTAAAATTCCTGCTTGATTTCACTGTCTGTTTTTTTTTTTTTTTTAACCATAAAAAAGCTTGATTACAGCTTATGTGCTTGACACGTTGATTGAAATGCTACATTTCGCACAAGATAACTTGAAATAATTTGAACAGAATGCGGCGCCTTACATAAACCCTGTTTCTTTGGTGTTTTGACAGTTGCCAGGGTTAATTGGCTGTGTTAAATTTGGAGCACTGTTGTGCAGCTATGAACCTATGACTGTGGGCGACTCATGTACTGAGGAACATGTTATGGCAGGGCATGATGATAATTACAGAGGGAGAACGTATAGTGTTTGGGAACTGAACAGGGGCTGCTGCCAACATGCACACAGTAGAAACACCTTGTGCCTCGGGCTAGGCAGTCAACCATCAGTGTCTGTCATCTTTCTATTTCTCTCTCCTGCCCACCAACACTTACCTGCTCAAACTCTTTCTCTCCTTTATTGAAAGATTTCTGTATGTGAAGTCATGCCAGATTCTCTGGAGGCTGATGAGCAATTTAACAAGTTTATACCAAGCTCCCTGTTAGGCAAAGGGCACTTCAACAATGGTGGAAAGGGTCTAGGAGGAAGTTGAAAGTTTCGAAGCATTCGGAAAACTTTCAATGTTTTAAATTATTTTTTGGATTTGGTTTGGAAGTGGTTTCAGTTGCATTCATTTTTCTTTCGTGATTTATCCACCTTATTTTGCAATGCAGAATTAAGCAAGCGGCTGCATTTCTGAGAAGTGTGACAAAGTTCCGCTGTCATTGACCGCAATGTAAATAACTAGAAGGATAATAATACCAGAATTTAGTGAAATGGGCTTATAAACTATCACACAATCACAGGATGTACAGCAAATTAACATCCTAATGTTGGATACATTTCAAACATCAGCTTAGATCATTCACTTGTTGCTGTGTTGAATTGAAGACAATTAAATCTGCTTCTTTTAAGAGAGCGTGACGATGCAGTATTTTTATGTTGCCATGTAAACCTCCATTCATATTTCTCTCAAAACCAAAATGTTTTTATTTATTTATTTCCAAAGATGATATTTCAGAAGCCATGCAGAATGATTGATCTGTGTGTCTGTTTACTATACACTGAAAAGAAAGAGAGAGGGTTCTCTGACAAGAAAGTAGAGAATAATGTGTTTATTATTTTGCCAAGATAAAACAAGATGCCGTTTTGGTGCAAAGATAGTTGAAACAGCATTTTCCAAGCGGATTTCTGTTCTCTTTCTCCTTCTCTCTCCTGGTTGTGTAAAGTTTGTGGTGACAGATGGAACTGAGCATTTCAGTGCCTGATGGCAAAATGCAATAAATGGTAAAACTATGTGCGCTCCAAACTAATGTGTTAATGAAAATAATAATGAATGATATTAATCACATGATCACATGTATTGCCATCCTGCAATATAAAGCAGTATAAATTAGCATTTTTGCATTGCTGAAATGGCTGGAGATGGCTTATACTGAAAGAGGTCCACAGTCAAGGTTGATAATGGCTGTTCCATGTTTCATGTTGTTCCAAATCTGCATGAATTTCTTTCTGGTGTGGAACACAAAAGAGATATTAAGTAGAATGTTCAGTCTCAGTCCTCATTGACTTTCATTGTATGAAAAAAAAAAAAAATTACACTAAAAGTGAATAGTGATTAAGGCAAACATTCCCCGAACATCTATTTTTTGTTACGCAGAAGAAGAAAAAAGACAGTTATGCGGGTTTGGAACAATAAAAGGGTGAGTAAATGATGACAAAATTTACTGAAGTGTTTCAGTTGCATTTTCGCCTCTTGATTTATAGCTCCTTAAGAGTGCAACCTTTTTTCTTTATATTTTGCCATGCCAGCAAATTAGTTTTTCCCCTCTCAAAGAACAAAGAACTTGTCTGCTCTCATATTAGTTCAATTGACAATGGTCTACTATTGCATAGTGTTTTGAATGGTGGCTTTTGAAAATATGCTGGGTACAATGGCAGTTTTATTTGTTAAGGGAGAAGGCACTGAGAAGGGGACCTTTCCTCTCGAGCACAAAGATTTGCCACAATTACAAAATTGCTTCCATATGTGGATCAGGCAGCTTCTCCCCGCATCCCCCACCAGCCCCTCTCCTTTCTTTCTCGACATTCTCTCTTGCTTTTAGTGACCTCCTTCCCTGACATCTATCTGTTTTTAAGCCATACTCTTTTCCACCCTTACTTTGGCATGCTTTCTTTCCTTGGTACTGCAAACAGTTTTAAAAGGCCACTTTTTGAAGTTTGTTTTAATCAGAACATCCTGCTACTTTTGGCAGTGGGCTTCACTTGTGCTGATTCAATTAGAGCGAGAGAGCCAGGGACAGAATGGGCCCGGATCAGAAGAGAGAGAAAGTCTGGAGTGGGGGGGGGGGGGGCACGAAGGGAAAAGAGCAAATGAAAAGAAGAAAGAAAAAATGTGGTTTCACCAGAAGAATTTCAACTGGAGGGAGGCAGCCTGGTGAGTGCAATAGGGAAAGGTGGAAAATGAGAAGCAGAGGACAGAGAGAGAAAGAGAGAGAGAAATGTTTTTTGACAGAGGTCGGTTCAGTGAGGGTTTACGGTGACATCATGGCTGATTGTGAGGAAAGTAGGAAAGTATAGACAGGAGAGCCATTCACCTTTCATTGGACACATATGTTGGAAGGTAGGCAATGTGCTCATTTGCATGTGCTTATTGGCACTCTGTTAGGTTTTCCGACAACTTTGTTTGGAACTCTGAAGCACACTCCAATCCGACCACCCCCCTCCCCCCAAGTTAACTCACACACACACAAGCATGCACACATATGCAATCACTGATGAAATATGACATGTGGTTTTATGTACACTATATATTTACAGAGGGCTTTCAATCGATTAAAATTATTCAGAGTAATTACATAACATTATATGCTGAAACAGACCACCAATTAAAGATCAGATAATATATAATAATCAAAATAATGATAAATATATTTAATAATTCAAATAATTCAAAGACAATATATTATTGTGACAGATGAGTAAAGCATTGATTAGATAATACAAAAAGTGGTCAATATATTGTTTGATTTATTTCATTGTCATTGAACAAAAGCCTATGGACTACTTGGGGTGTTATCACAGGACTCGTTTTTGCGTTCCTCCTGAACACGTGTCGGACAGACAATTTTTGTAGCGTGTTACTGTGGTTTTGTTTCTCAGTCGTATTGCACTGGTTTTCAGCGTTTCTAGCCATAAATACTGTATTTTTTGGATGCTGTGTCAAGTTCAATGTAGTTTGAAACTTTAAAAATACGCCTTGAGACCCCTACACTCAGTTTTGATTAGCTGTCGGTTTGTTGCCTGTATAGTTTGAGCTGCGTTGACTGCCCCCTACTGACTTAACATGTAATTTACATATGTCAAGGGCAATGTTCCCTCTAAGCTGTGTGCCTGCATGACTGCCCACTTCTGATGTTGCGCCCGTGCAGACAGAAAAACATCCGTACCGATGGCAGACTTAAGTGTGTGGGAAAACCGAAAGATTTTCCTGATTCAGAGCTAAGTATATGCTCAGTGTTTCAACTGGAGTCCATACGAATGTAAATTTTTTCCAGTGTGGAACTTAAGCTTTGAGTGAAATCTTGTGTGTAAACAAGGTGGAAATACACATTATTGAGTCGTGAAACAACACATACACATAAGCGCATTTACTGTGAGGCGCGAGCGCTATTGGTAAATGCGGAAATGTGACTGCACGCACGAACGAGATTGGATCTGTGTGCATAAGACTTTGCACTGTTAACACACTAATGCAGCCTTATAGATCTGCCACTGTCTATTATGATGTTAATATTAATCAAACAACAATACTGAAAAGAAATCCATTGACTGCTCTTTATTTATTTGTTATTATTAGCCTAATATGATATTAGTTTGCTTAATACTTAGGCTAGTTCTTTATTATTATGACTATTTACCTGAATAATTAAAAAATATGAAGCAGTGTTTAATTAATTAAGAAACACTTAGACAGCATGCCATTGTTTTTATTTAATATGTCTATATTTACGTAAATGAATAGTTAACTATTTAAAATAATGGAGTGTGTTGAATAGCATAATAGCATATTGTAAATTTTTACTGTGGTATTGAATTTCACATTTCAAAGATTTTGAAATTTCACTTGTATTGCGCAGAGCCTTCGGCCACCTGAGCAGAATATTATATATTTATATACTGTATACAGTATATATATATATATATATATATATATATATATATCATATTCTGCTCAGGTATATATATATCATATTCTGCTCAGGTGGCTGAAGGCTCTGCCCAATACAAATAGGATTTGCTCAGCAAGAACCAAAGTTAGTGGGAACATTGGTCAGGGGGCATGATTAATTGCGTTAATTTTCTTACCGCCTTACATTTGATATAATTAATCACAAAATTAACGTGTTAAATTGCTAGCCATAAATTTACATTCATGTTCACGCAAAATATACACCATAACTTCCCCATTTACCTTATAGCTATTTCCAAATGCTCTATCTGTGTTGTCTGTTATTTCTTCATGACATTTGGAGTCTAAATGTGTACATTTTGCCAAGCAGAATGAATGAGCCCCTTCATTGCCCAGGCCGTGCATTTAACTTTGAAACTGAAAATGCATGCTTTCCGTGTTTATATATTTATGTACAGTATGTGTCTTGATGTGTGCATGCATGAGTATGTGTATATTCTTAAAGGAGACACTGACAATCTCAGTTTCCATTTAAATTCATCATATGAAAAAAAGAAAATGAAATGAAAGTGAATGTTGATCTGCTTTTATGTTCCATAGAAGAAAGTCATATGGGTTTTAAACAACATGAGTGTGAGTAAATGATAACAGAAGTTTAATTTTTGGGTGAACTATCCCTTTAAGTTCATGATTGTGTGTGCGTGCTACAATTGGATGCTTTTCTGAGTTTGTTTTGCTTATTTTGTGTGCATTTCTGTGCAGGGTGTGTATGCACATGCCCGTTTTGCACTCTTTGCATGTCTCCTTGCAGCACAAAACTTCACATGACATCAATCTGAATGCAAGGAAATAGTGATCTCCTCACAGGCATCTTGTTCCTGATTAAAACCTGCCATGGCCACCAGCGCCATACTCTCTCTCCCCTCCCTTTTTCTTTTTTTTTTCTTTTGTTTTTCCTTTTCCATCCAGGCCCACTAGACCTTGGCACAAATAAATACACTGCTTAGTGGAAATGTTATTCATACATTTATTTGCACTCGTGACAATGAACACAGGGGAAACAGCAGGTTATGGATGAAAAATCGAAGGAGGACAAAAAAAAAAATAACAAAGCAAGAAAAAATGGATGATGTCAGGGGCCCTTAGAATGAGTTATGATGTCATAGCAAAGAGTGACAAATGAAAGTGTTGTGATGAAGAAACCATTAGGGGCAAAAAAAAAAAAAAAAAAAGGAGAGGGAGACGACGAGAGAGAGATATTTTCAGATAACTGGTGTAAACACCGAACGAGAGGAAATTGTAAAAGTGAAACAGGTGAAGATGAGAATGAGAGACAAGGAGGTAGTACACAGGTAGTGTGGGAGAAATAGTTAAAAGGAAGAGAGAGAGGGAGAGAGATTGAAAGAGTGAGCAAGAGAGATAGCGGTCTGATCTGTCTTCATTATCCTCCACTCTGCAGTCTCCCTACACAGAGATCATAAATCTCAGCCCCCAACACACTTTACTGACAATGAAACACAAACACTGCTAACCTCTGACCTCTCTTCTGCTACTGACACACAGACACTTATTCACTCAGACACACATGGAGAGTGACAGTACATACAGTAATATTATTTGGAGCTAGGTTAACTATATGCTTAGACAAAACTTCACAATTTGAGACGGTTAGATAAAAGGAGACTGTGATAAGTATAAGTTCATGGGCAATGGAGGAGTCAGGAGACAGCAAACAGTTGAGTGTTTATTCTCACACTTCAGCTTCACACACACACACACACACACACACACACACACACAAAGCAAAACGGCTCTTATTGGCCAACTCAAAATATCGCTCTCTCTATCCCTCCGCCATCACTATAATGAGAGACAGGTGTTAAAGTAATTACAGCCCAGGTGACAAACCTTACTGCTTTCCCTGTCTCGCGGACAGACACATGCCACATACCCCCCACTGACGACTCAGGCTGGGGCAACATCCAGCCTGCCTACTCCCCCCCATTTCTGGAGAGAAAGTCAGCCACAACCATCTGTGCCCCCGGTCTGTGGATCATCTCAAACTTAAAGGGCTGAAGAGCCAGATACCAACGGGTGATCCTCGCGTTAGTATCCTTCATGCAGTGGAGCCACTGCAGAGGAGCGTGATCGGGACAGAGGGTGAAGACCCGCCCCAGCAGGTAGTAGCGGAGGGTAAGAACAGCCCTCTTAATCGCAAGACACTCCTTCTCGATGGTACTGTACTTTGTCTCCCTGAAGGAGAGCTTGCGATTAATAAACAGTACCTCCCCTCGCACCTCCTGCGATAGCACTGCCCCCAGCCCCCTGTCAGATGCATCCGTCTGCAGAATAAAGGGGAGAGAGAAGTCAGGTGCATGTAACAGCGGCCCCCCACAAAGTGCGGACTTTACCTTAAGGAAAGCCTGTTGGCATGACTCTGTCCACTGGACCGGATCGGGAGCCCCCTTTTTAGTAAGGTCAGTCAGTGGGCTGGTGACATCAGAATAACTAGGCACAAACCTCCGGTAGTAGCCAGCCAGCCCCAAAAACTGCCTTACCTCCTTTTTGCTCTTGGGTGTTGGGCAAGCTGTGGTTTTATTAACCTGTGGATGCACCTGTCCGTGACCCAAGTGGAACCCCAGATACCTAACTTCCACCCGCCCAATTGCACACTTCTTCGGGTTGGCCATGAGTCCCGCCTGCCACAGTGCTCTCAGGACAGCCCTCAGATGTTGCATATGCCTCTGCCAGTCATTACTATAAATGATGATATCGTCTAGATATGTGGCGGCATATGCTGTATGCGGTCTGAGGATCTTGTCCATGAGGCGCTGAAATGTGGCTGGGGCTCGGAATAAACTGAAGGGATGCGTCACAAATTGGTGTAATCCGAACGGTGTGGAAAAAGCAATTTTTTCTCGGACTATTGGAGTTAAAGGGATCTGCCAATAACTCTTTGTTAAGTCCAGCATTGAGTAAAATTGAGGCGCGCCCAACCGATCAAGTAACTGGTCAATTCATGGCATTGGGTAAGCGTCAAATTTGGACACAGAGTTCACTTTCTGGTAGTCAACACAGAACTGGACCGAGTGGTCGCTCTTCGGTACCAGAACTACCGGGCTGGCCCAATCACTGTGCGACTCTTGTATTACGCCCATTTCAAGCATTGCCTCTAATTCTACCTGAACAATCTTTTTCTTGTGTTCAGAAAGACGATAGGGTGGCTACGAACCACCACCCCTGGTGTGGTCTCAATATGGTGCTCTATAAGATTCGTGTGACCGGAAAGGGGTGAAAACACTTCCGCGAATTCTGCTTGCAACCGGGCAATGTCTGTAAGCTGCAACAGTGAGAGGTGGTCTCCACAGGGAATCGGGGGGAATTAACTTGGTTTGGGAGTCACCTCTGGCCCGAGCTCTACCCTCTCTGGAACTACCATCGCCAAGGCTACAGGTACTGCCTCCCTCCATGGTTTGAGGAGGTTGAGGTGGTAGATTTGATGTGCCCCTCCCCTATTTGTTCACCTAACCTCATAATCAAGATCTCCAACTTGTCATGTGACCTCAAAGGGTCCTTGCCACTTGCCGTGTAATTTGGAGCTCAAAGTGGGCAGCAATGCAAGCACTTTATCTCCTTGTGAAAATTCCCATAGTCGAGTGCCCTTGTCGAATTAGTTTTTTGTTATTTGAAGGTCCTTCCTCCCAAGCTTCCCATATGACGTCGAGCACGCCACGCGGCCGACGGCCATACAGTAGCTCAAATGGGGAAAACCCTGTGGAGGCTTGTGGGACCTCTCGTACTGCAAACAGCAGGGGTTCGAGCCACTTATCCCAATTTCTGGCGTCTTCGTGTACGAATTTACTAATCATGTTTTTCAAGGTCTTATTAAATTGTTCGACCAACCCGTCGGTTTGCGGGTGATAAACGGTGGAGCAAATTGATTTAATGCCTAACAATTCGTTCAGTTCGCATAGTGTACGTGACATGAATGTTGTGCCTTGGTCAGTGAGGATTTCCTTTGGAATCCCCACTCGGGGGGAGTGCCTCTCTAACACTACATGCTGAGATGTTGCGTAGAGGCACTGCTTCTGGATATCTTGTTGCGTAGTCCACCATAACTAATACAAAGCGATGGCCACGTGCAGTCTGCTCGAATGGCCCAACGATGTCCATGCCAATTCTCTTGAAGGGACCTCGATCAACGGCAGAGGGTGCAATGATGCTTTTGGGGTGGCCGGTGGATTAACCAACTGGCATTCACGGCATGCCGCACACCATTTGCGCAAGTCACCATGAATGCCCTGGCAAAAAAAACGGGCCATTATATGGTTCAAAGTCTTTTCGTGACCTAAGTGACCAGCGATTGGGTTATAGTGAGCCGCCTGGAAGAGTGTTTCCCAGCAGCTCTTTGGTACTAATAGCTGAGTTGTATTCTCTTTGGTCTGAATGTCCTGAGTCACTTGATACAACCGCTCTTTAATAATCGAAAAGTATGGGTATATGAGTGTCACATTAGGCTGGAGCTGTTGGCCATCAATTACTTTCACTTGGTCAAAGGCGTGCTTGAGGGACTTGTCACGTGACTGCTCCAAATGGAAATCCTGACGCAGAGCAGAATTCAAAGGCCATGGCACTGCCTATCCAGCCATAGCATCGCACGTCACACACCATGACACCACTTTGCAGGACCCATCCACACACATTACCTTCAATACATTTTTAAAACCAGGCCAATTGGTTACTAGAATTAGTGGATGGGTGATGCGCGAATTAACCGCGGCCTCGACTCTATGCCTTTTTCCCCTGAATCGTATCTCAGTGGTAACCACCGGATACTTGTAAATGTCACCATGTACACACCTCCCCCTCACCTGTTTATTCTTACCCAATGCCCCGCCCTGCACCAAGCATTGGTGGATAGAGGTTTGGGAACAACCCGAATCAACCAAAGCTTGATGTGTATCCCCTTTTACTCTTACCGGTATCCGATACGCCCCTGCCCGATCGCGGGTGGCCTGTGGAGCATCAGGGAACCAGATCGGTGTCCCCACCTCCATCACCGGACAACAATCATGGCCATGCCCGGATTCCCCACAGCTCCAACAGACCGGCCCAGGCTTTCCTTCCGCACTCATGGGGGTGGTCTTGCCATCCTTGGGGGGATAGTGGAGGGAGACAGGGGAAGTAGGAGGGACAGATAAGGGGAGGGGTCCCCTGGGCTGGGGATGGGGTTTGGGTGGGGCTCCCCACTTCCGAGGAGCCGGAACTGGGCAGGACTGAGAGGGACAGGAGGGAGGGAAACATGAGACACAGGGGGTGGAGAGAGAGAAGAGAGAGGAGAGGGAGTGCTTCGCTGCTTCGCTGCTTCACTGCCTCCTGGAAACGCCATCATATAGTCCTCTGCCAGCTGGACGGCCTCCTCCAGAGACGCCGGGTGATGGCACTGGACCCACTCGGACATGCCTTGAGGAAGTAGGGAGATGAACTGCTCCAGCACCACCAGATTGACAACTTCCATGGCGCCGCGGGTTCCCTCTGCCAGCAACCATTTCCGGCAGGCGTTCCGGAGTTGTTGGGCAAACGCGAATGGGTGGCCGTGTTTCCTGAAGCTCAGGGATCTGAAGAGCTGTCGGCTCTGCTCCGGGCCATGACCGACCCATTGCTGGATGGCCTTCTTCAGGTGGTTGTAATTAAGGAGGCTGGCTGTTGCTGTGCCGCTAGCTGCGCCTCCCCAGAGAGTAAGGGCGATCAGGCTCCGGAGCACCTGCCGCTCCTCCGCTTGTGCCTGGAGCAGGACTTGGAAGCGCTGTTCGTGCTCCAGGCATACCTCCACGAGGGCTTGATGCTGGCTCTGCTGGATGCTGGCAAGGGTCTAAATGACTTCGCCCAACGGTGAGGATTCCATAATAGTGTTCTCCTCCAAAGCCGGGTTTTCGGCACCACTGCGATAAGGATAAGTTTGTGGGGAATGGAGGAGTCAGGAGACAGCGAATAGTTGAGTGTTTATTCTCACACTTCGGCTTCACACACACACACACACACACACAATGCAAAACAGCTCTTAGTGGCCAACTCAAAATAGCACTCTGTCTGAAATGACAGTCTCTGTTGCTCTGGGCCACTCTCTCTCTCTCCTCTGCCACTCTGGCAAACCTTATCAGGTCTCCCTCCACCATCACTAGCCTTACTGCTTTCCCTCTCCCACAGACAGACACATGACCATGCCTCCCCATGCCACAGAGACTTTCCAAGCATCTATTCTCATTAGAATGTTTAATTGACACCATTTGTAAAGGTGTGTGATTTTGACTGTTTTCAAACAAGTTTCCTGAACACTCCCCCCTCATCTTCCATTGGTAGAACAAACAGACATTCTACGCATGCCATTGGTTGAGCCAATGTCGGGTTGGTCTGAATGCTCAAATGTTGTAAGACCCACGGAGTGTACACTTTTCAGGGAAATCTTTGGACAGTCAAACAAATTTTCAGTGAGCCAGCTGTTTGAGTTCAGGAGATTACCTAATCATTCCAATGTCCTGCAAAAAATACTCCACGAAACAAACTCCAGCCAATAGGAGGCATAAACACAAAGAACGAGCAGATCCATCCACAACTGTCCTGAAGGAGTGTTATTTCACAAAACAAACTCCAGCTGCTAGGCGGAACCAGCACAGAAAGAAACAAAAAGGCACCCAGCTTCCTCGGATGGTCAAAGGCATGTTCAGCAAGTTAGTCCATTTGGAGGCATGTGAGAAACACACCATGACTTCCTCAGTCCATTGATTTTATGAAAGACATCGCTTGTTGTGGGTATGTAAATATTTTGCAGCCATCCTTAGTATCTATTCTCAATTTGGCCAGGAACTTCAGTGTAAAAGCGACCCTTCGTCGATGCAAAAGTTTCTTGAAGGAGTGTTATTCCACAAAACATATTCCAGCCGCAAGGCGGAACCAACACAAAAAGAAACAAAATGGCGCACAGCCTCCTCAGACAGTTGAGTGTATGCCCAGCGAGTTAATCCACTCGGGGGCCACATGAAAATCACCAAATGGCTTACTCACCCCATTGACTTTATGAAGGACATCGCTTGCTGTGGGCATGTAAATATTTTGCGGCCATCCTTAGTATCTATTCTCAGTTTGGCCGGAAACATCAGTGCAGAAGCGATCTTCCGTTGATGTAAGAGTTTCTTGCATTCCTTGAATCGATCACGTTTCTCTCTTGTCAAATTTGCAAAGTCTGGGAACAAGAAAATGCTGTGATTCTTCCAAGAAAGCTTTCCTTCGCTCCTTGCCTCGTGCAATATGAGATCTTTATCGGATGATCTCAGAAATTTGGCCAGAATTGATCGGGGCCTGTCTCCCTCAGCCGATCTTCGAGCCTGAACTCTGTGAGCTCGCTCGATTTCCAGCTTATGGCCTGTTATGTCGAGCAGACTCAGGAAGAGCTCGTCTAGGAATTTCACCTTATCTCGACCTTCCTCATGCTCAGGAATTCCAACAATTCGGACGTTATTTTGCCGGCTACGATTCTCCAAATCCTCAAAAAAAAATTTCAAAAACGCATTCCAAATCTATTTTGGTCGCTAGCGGATTAGCAGCTAATTCCCTCTCCGATGACTCCAGATAATCGATCCGTCTCTTGACGTCCCCGATTCTTGTAACCAACACAGAGAATTTAATTTCCATCGCCGTAATTGATCGATGTATTACAGCAAGATCCTCTAAGTCTGCAACAATCTTCATCAGCATCACAGACATGTTCGCCAGTTGCCGATGGATTTCATGGAGTCCCTGGTCTGCAGGCCTGTCAGAGGTTTCAGCTTGAGCACGTAAGTGTCTTTTAATACTGTATCTCCAGAGCCAGAGTATTCTGAATTCTTTGCCATGTTAACTTCAAAGAACAGATATGTAGCAGGGTGTATCGAATCTCACTGATTTATGACCCAAAAATAATAAAAAAATTAGCAAAGTGCGCAGAGCTCCCAGTTTACACGTCTGCTTCTCACATGGCGTCACGTGGAACCCCCCAGGGAAATCTTCAACAAAACATCTTGACTTTAATTAAAACAAGGACAAACCGTTCCTTTTGGTATCAGACTTTTTAATAATAATAATAGAGCTCTTATTTAGAAGCGGTGATGTTTTCTTTTTTAATTGTACTTTTGAGTAGTTTTGAGTGCTTTTAAATGTGTTTTTACATATTTTATGTGTACGTTTTTTTATAAATGTGATGTTTTTTCTGCAATAATTCAATCCTGGTATTGCTAAGCAGAAAACAAAATAAACTTCAACTTTATAGGAGGGACTAAAAATAAAATATTTTTCATTTTGGTTCGTTCTGAGCAGAAATGGTATCTTTTCAATTGGTAACCAGTTACAACAAAATTAAAGAACAGGTAATAGCATTCTTTTTTTTTAAATTAAAGTACTCTGTACTAAGGGTGAGTGATATATCAGTTACAGTGTTGCCAGATCTCTCAAAAAAGAGAAAAATGGACCTAGTCTGGAAAAACAACCTCAAAATAAGGAACTTGCCTCAACCAAAATAAGTGAAAATGTCCATTTTTTTCTCATGTGGGAGAATTATCAGCACAGAAATCATAACAAGCAATGTATACAGTGGCCTTTATAAAATAACACATTTTCTATAATGTTTTCTTAATATTAAATATATCCCCAAAATATTTCAAAAATACATCTGGCCATCTAAAATCAATTAATAGCCAAAATCTCTTTCTCCTGCATGCATGTGCACACTGCTTGGGTGTGTTTGGAATAAAAGTAATCTTATGCAGATGTTCATGTACAGTATATTTAGTAATTATACAGTATATAGTTTTCTCAAAGGTCTTCAGCATGTAACACAGAAGGCTACATCCACAACGTGCATTAAGGCAAAGAAATGAGTGACGCAGCATTTTACTTCAGAATCAAAGCAGATGCTTATCATGTTCAATTAAAAAGAGAGAAGCCTAATTTTTTGGGCAACAGGAAGTCGTATAGTTCTGAAAATGTACTTTGATAAACCATTTAGTCTTTGGTTTCATAAAAAACGTTTTAACTAAATTAACCGTTATTAATAGGTTATCAACATTTATAACTTTTTCACTCCGGAACAATTGAAAGGGACTTTTTGTTTCTGTTCAGCAAATTTTTTTTGTTCCTTTTCAGATTTTTTTTTTTTTGTTCCTACACTGTAAATAGTAATCTCAAATTGTAAAAAAATAAATAAATAAATAAATAAATAGTTTACTCAACTAAATCTTAAGTTTTTACTATACTTACTAGTTTTAATTAAGTTACCATTACTCTCTAAATCCTAAAGTTGTCATTAATAAAAACATTTAAGTGGTCCAATAAACAATACTTGAAATGTCACATTTTGGAATCATAACTCAAATATTTACGTTCTTTACACTTTGGCTTCAAGTACTACTAACTCAAAATTACCAAGTACAAAATTGCGCTGTGTGGAATACCCATAAGCCCTTGCTTTTGAATAATTTATGTATATTTGGTCAAAAATAATTATTTTTTTTAATTTTAAGTTATATTTCTTATCACTATTGTTGTTGTATTGTTGTAGCTGGTTAATAATTGAGATTTTTGTGAAGTCACCATGAGCAACTTGGAGCCTGTTAAGTTTAAGCCATTCTTCTTTATTCAATTGTACTTTACAAAAGTGTAGATTTATATGCACTAAGAAGTACTGAGTAAAATCCAGTGTGCCATATGGCTAACCTAGAGTCCTGTAATAATTTCCTTTACACTGTATAAGACATGTCATAACCCAATTTAAATAATTAAATCAAAACAACGATACATTAATCACACATGAGTTAAGTAACTAGTCAACGTTACTTAAAAAATTACATTTAGTTTACTTGAGCCAAATAAGTACATTAACTTAGAAAAAGCATGCAAACCGATTGCCTTGAAAAATCTATGTAAGGTCAACTAATTAGATTTTACAGTGTAGGAACGTTTTCAGTCCCTGCTTTATAGTTGTCAAACCTGGTCTTATAGAATTACGTTATTATACCTAAATTTTTGCAAAATGATTTTTACATGGCTTGTTGTACATATCGCAGTAGTTTCCGCTTACCTAATCCTAACCCTAACACTAGGTGCCACAACAACAATGGCTTTTATTCCTGTTTTACATAAATGGCGAGCAAAACGGCTCAATTTCAGTTCATAATCACTTACTTTTGTAGTGTCACACAATGCTCTCTTATGACATTTTAACACTTTTACTGTAGTGCATGACTTGTAAAGCTTCTTCTATTGTGCGATCAAATTGTGCAGTAGCTCAAATAAAGCAATGCAAAGGACAGGTGTACGAGTCCTGACGAGCATGTGAGCCGAAAGTGCATCGCACTTGACAAAGCATCACAAAATGACATGGTTGCTTCAGCAATTGCGTTTTTCATTTCACATTTGCTTTTTATGACACTATCGGTTAGGTTTAGGTTTAAGGTTTAGGTTTAAGATTTAGGGTAGGGAGGTGGGTTTTGTTGATTTAAAACTCGATAGAGCATTATCTTTTTGGGAGAACATTTAACACGCTTTTAGCACCACTCAGTGGACATTTTACCTTGGAACTGCCGCGATACCTGTAAGGAAGCACGTAATATAATTTTGCAAAAATGTCACCATAGTCAAGTAATTTTCTTGAGATCAGGCTGGCCAAACTACATTAAACTGGGAAAGGAGAAAGTATTTAAACATCGAAAAAATACACAGATTTAAATTAGGATTGGCAATATTAAACAATCATAAATTTACATTTTATATGTTACACATTTTGAAAGATAATAAGCATGTTTCTATAGAGTGTGATAAGCAGATAAAGTTTTACTTTGTGCTGTTTTGTGTTGGGGTTGTGTGGCAAAGCAAACCACTTCCTGTTGATTTGTGTTTTGAGAGCTGATGCCAACCCTGCTGAAGTTTCCTACTGCTACACTGTTTTAAAAAAGGTTTTATGTCAGCAAAGGAAATCTGTTCAATTTTCAATGCTCAAAATGTTTCGCCTTTTTCTATTTAAATGATATTTGAAAGGAAGTTCAGATTTAGTCCAGTACTAGGACCCAGTCTGAATGGGACCTTTATACACTGTGCATTTAAAGTTGTATCATGCGCAACTAACCCCTCAAGATGTCAGAATATCAACATATGCAAATAATAATAAATTGTAAATGTGTTTAATTCGATTTCATTAGTTTGTAAAGAAGTTACAGCTTTATTACACTTATTTTTAATCACACACTCAGAACCAAGGCTTAACCTGATGTGCCACCTTCCCTGAGCTTCAGATGGCACAGTTGAAGGGGAGCCAGTTAAGCTGAGGTTTTGGGGAGTTTCTTTTAACCAAAGCTAGTTTAGAAAGGCAGCTTTAGGAAGAACTCATGCAGGCAAACACCCAGAACCACAAACAAGCCAGCGCAGAATTGTTCCATGCAAAATCACAAAATGCTCACCGTATTGATTTAAAACACATCGGTTCATACAGGGTGGCATGCATACAGCATACCCATTTGCTGTATTTACAGATTGCTCTCATCAAGATATTTTTTCTATCCGACTTTTTTTAATAAGCACCACTATAATTACAACTGGTCATGCTTTGTATTTTAACAAACCTTAATTATTCAACTTAGCGTGTAACTCATCCTACACTTTTTGCTCTATGGACATTAATGATACCATCAATTGTGCAGAGAGAGATGTGTGCTATTACTTTTTGCTAAGCGACTGGATGATTTTGCATGGTTTAAATATAATATTATTATTCAAGAAGACGCCGTGTACCTGAGAATGCGTCTGTAGTGCATCAACGTAATGCTTTGAATTCCTAGTTTTCTCCACAGCATGTTTACGGTACACCGTATTCCTACAAGGAACACCATGGAATGGTGAGGCAAAGAACTTGTGTTAATGAGGAAAAACTGTATCCAGCACTTACTAAATGAATTCCTCATTGGCATTCCAGCATAATGTGTTACTTTGTGCATCTCACTATTTTGAATACAGAAAATAGAGGAGAAAGAGTTGGAGGAGTGAGAGAAAGAGATTAGGGAGAGGGAAAGAAAGAGGCAGAGAATTAAAAACAGAAATTTAAGCTTTCCGTGCCTCTGTTTCTTCCCTCTAGGCATTTTGTGGCTTGTGAAAAATGTGCTGTATATTTGAAGGGTGGAGTCACGTGACCCAGACAGGGTTCATGAATCAGAGCGCATAATTATTTCTAAGAGAAACGAAAAGAAGAGAAAGAGGGAGGGAGGGAGAGAGAGGGAGAGAGAGAGAGAGAGGAAGAGAATTGGAAGAAGAGAAAAATAAACGCCCGTGTAGTGTGAAAGAGACTCCGGTGAACGGAGAGCGCGCGGTTCTCTTCTCATCGAGACTCGAGCGTTTCTCGCGGATCTCAGTCTCAGCGGGTGAGTTGAACTTTCGCAATCAAACGATGCCTTATTAATTCACTCTCTCTTTGGTATGTCTTTTCGTTCATATATGAGACAAATAGCAACTAAAAGGCGACATGATTTTAAATAAATAAAGTAGATACCGCAGACTGTCTAAATAAAAGGCGAATAAGATGAGGAAAGATCGGATTGATCGTAACTTTCCTTACGCTCGCGCGACTCGATTCTGTTTTAATTCATCTGATAGTAGCGCGTGTGCTGTGCGTAATTCATTCGCGTACGTGCGATGTTGATGTGTCGCGTGCAAGTGTTTTCTGCATCCCTGATGTGTTTCAATCGATCAGCTGTTCAACATTTGTGTTCCTGTGCATACCTTTACATCAGGAGTTTGTACTTACACAGCTTGACATGTGTAAAACATTACAGGTATTTTTTCCCCCTGACTTTTAAGTATTTCTCATAGCCCTGTGGCTTACAAGTAAGTGTTTGTGTGTTTATCTGTCTGTGTGTGTTAATCTGAGATTAGTTTATGCAAGGCACATAGTTGTGTACATACAGTGAAAAGGTTTTCACTCATCTCAATGTGTTTGAAAATGTTGTCTGTTGACCGAAGACAGCGTGCGTAACGTGGTAGCTAAATTAGCTGTTCTGCATTGGGTTACTCTAATGAAATAACTTGTATGGGTCAGATCAAGTAGAAACGGCAAACAAATAGCAACAATTGCACATTTTACAGAGCAATCACATTGAACAAGGATTAGGGAATACTTAAAAAAGGATACAAGTTCACATATCAACGTGGTCACAGGGCTTTTTTGTGATACTTGTATTACCTGATGCAGTGATTGTAGCACCTGTTCTTTGTCCATGTCTCTTTGACTTTATAGCTACTTTTGGTTCAGTCTACATGCTTTTACACTAGGTTTTACTTATTTTCTTTTTTTTCAACATGTTATGGGCAAGATTTCTTCAAGTTGATTTGTTTTTTATTTTATTATTATTATTATTATTTTTTTTTTAAGGTTTATGCCAGCAGTGTTTAGCAGTGTCACAGCTGGCAGTGATTTATTGCATCTTTTTTTTTTTTTTTTTTTTTTTTAAACATGGGACAAAATGTTAGTTAACACATCCAAACACAATCTGGCCAGAGGGGAAGACTGAAAGTGTAAAAACATTCAAAACAACAGACTTACTCCAGTCCGCACACATGCACACCAGTGCTTTTTTTTTTATATGAGAGAGGAATGAGCCAGTCTCGAGCTGTTTATGTCTCACAGATCAGCTACATGAGTTTACACGAACTCAGACAAAAGAACCAGAGACAAGGAAAAACAAACTATTGTCAAACCAGATATTCACGTTCCGCCATAAGCAAAACTCCCACTCTGACTCCAGAGGGACTGTGGAGTCTGTTCTCAGCTGTATAGCAACTGTAATGGAATATGGGAGTGTCTTAATGTGTTTGTGTGTTTGGGTAAACTGCTGTCATTATACTCTTGAGTGTATTTTTCCTTTGGGGTGACAGTGCAATGTTACTTTTTTACCCGCTGTACTGTATATTCACCCACCCTACCCATTGTTGTAGATTTACAATTTTAACTGATCAGTCTAATTATAGTTTGTTTAAAGTTTAGTTTTTATGATAGGCCTATATATCCCACAAGCAAAAAGTTTCAAAACACCAATTCGTTCTTTATTATTACAATTTCCACGTTGTAGAATTAAAGTCATTAAAACTATAAAACTTCTTCACTATCTTCACATTAAGCTCAGTTGACAGCGTTTGTGGCATAATGTTGATTACCAAAAAAATACGTATTTTCGAGTCATCCCTCGTGTATTTAAAAAAAGCAAAAATCGTGGTTAGGCACTTACAATGGATGTGAATGGGGCCAGTCAATAAACATTAAAATACTCACTGTTTCAAAAGTATAGCTACAAGATGTAAACATTGTACATGTTAACATGATTTTAGTGTGATAAAATCGCTTACCAACCTTATCTGTGTAAAGTTATATCCAATATTACAACTTTGTTGCGATGACAACGCAACGTAGTAAACCCAGTAAGCTATTTTATCACACTAAAGTCTTAGTAACGTATTCAAATCTTGTTAACGTATAATATTTACCTCTCGTGACTATACTTTTGAAACAGTGTGTATTTTAACATGTATGGACTGGCCCTATTCACTTCCATTGCAAGTGTCTTACTGTAACCATGATTTTTGCTTTTTTTTTAATAAACGAGGGACAAGTTGAAAATAGTTTTTTTGTGGTGATCAACATTATGTCATAATTGCTGTCAATTGAGCTTAACTTGTATTGAACTCTGAACATTCCTTAAAGTATGTTAAATAGCTTTGATTTGTGGCTTGGACCATGCACATTACACATTGAATGCATGAGATGTTTTCACAAAGACACTTGTATAGTTAGACCACCCCCTCACTGTCTGTCTAGATGCCTATTTTACTCTAGTCTTCATAGTTCTCTCGTCTTCTGGCTGTGTTCTGGCATCAAATCATAAATCCAGGAGTTTATCCCTGACTCTTTCAGGAATTTTGAGGGTAATAGTACATAAGTGGCAGGGAGGGGCCGAACAGGTGGTTTATGTGGGATCTGGTGGTGTTGTGGTTGTTCACTATCTTATACTCTGTAATTATGAAGGAAACCATCAGATCACTGTTTCCCTTGTATATTTTTGCAGGTGTGCAGGGATTTGTCCCTTTGACTGCGTGTGTATGTAAGACTTTATGTGTCAGGCTGTGTTTGTGAAAAGGAGAGTCTGCTAACATCTGCTTACAGACGTTCCTGTGTGTGTCAGGGCCTTTATTAATGTGGGCTGTATGTGTGTATGGTGTGTGTGTTTATACTCATGAATGTGAATTCCCTGTGCCAGTGCTACTGTAACGAGAGCCATCTATTACCTTCTATTGCCCTGATTAAATAAACCGTGTTCATCTGAAATGGCTAGTTAGCTCAGCAGCCATCTCAATTGTTTTTATAAATCTGATTTCTTGTCTGATTACTTCACATAATAAACCACAACTACAATCAAGCAATGATCATGTTAATGATCTGATCTTTAACCAATTATTTAACCTTGTTTCCCACAGAGAAATACTGCAAGCATAAATAACCTCACTTGCCGGGGCCTTTTTTCTTGGTGCAGACGTTTTATACCTCTTTATATTTATAAAAGTTATAAAGTAATAAGAATTCTGTCATCGTTTAGGCTGCTCACCCTTATGTTGTTTTAAACCCGTTTGACCATTTTGTTAAAGGGGTCATGTCATGAGGAATCAAATTTTCCTTGATATTTTGACAAATAAGCGGTCTTTTTCTACTTTAAAAATGGTGAATTTCAGAACACAACTTAATCTCCAATGCAATAAAAGCTGCCAAAATGCCTCGTTCTCTACCTCCGTAATATTGTGATGTAACAAAGGATACTCATTAATTCATGACTACCTCTACAGCAACAACATCAACACCTACTTTACATCATTGCACCCTTGGCCCCGCACACTGGGGCTCAGTTTGTACTCAGAGAGAGAGAGAGAGAGAGAGAGAGAGAGAGAGAGAGCAGGACAAACAGGCCTAGTTTGGCCTAACTATTCCTAAAAAACGCCCATCTGCGCTATTTTTAATTGTTGGTGTATGTAAACACTCACTAGATGGATCTTTGACAGTTTTGATGTGATTCCAGCAATGTGCATTTCAGTGCAGGATGATACTGGAAACTGGATGTGTGTGTCTTCATTGTGCTTTGGACTATGTGTGTACATCATGTGGATGTGTCTTCAGTGTATTTCAGTGTGGATTGCATGTTTTGTCAATTCGTATCAGAGTGATTGCTTGTGAACCAAACATAAAACGATTCAAGCTTTGCTAAGGAATTGTTATTGAAGGATGGGGAAGTTAAAACACTTGGACTGGATCAAAAGCATAAGTAAACAGTTCCATTCATGAATATTTCAAATGTCATGACTGTTTGATAGTTTATGGTGCTGACACACTGTTTACACCAGGCGCGTTTTTTGACACAACACAATGCAACGGCTTGAGGCTGTCTACACCAGGCGCATTGACACAAAATTTCTAAACCGTTTATTTGTGTTGTTGGCAGTAGTAGCGCCAGCGCATGCAGTGGGAAATGGAACGGGAAATCTGTTTACTGTCGGCGCGATGCGCCGCAATGGACACTTCCATGGTAGACAGCATCATTGATTACAATGGGTTCTATTGCACACGATGCACCTCTTGCGTCCGGTGTAGACAGGGTGTGAGTGTTAACAGTTGTGCTTGAGATGAACAGCTTTATATATTCAGATGCAATTTGTTGGATGCACGTTATGTGTAAATCATGAAATTTAGTTTTATAAATGTTGTGGTCTTGTGAAGTTTGTTCATTCTCTTCCGACTGAGTTTCAAATATGGCTGAATTTGAGAAGCTGCACGATGTTAGCCAATCAGAACAGTGGGCATTTGCGCTGACATTTAAAGGAGGAGCTGAGGCCAAAACCGAGCATTAAGACAGGGCCTGAGACAGGGTGGAAAATGATCATATATTACTAAACTATGACTGTTTTAAAAAAAAACTTTACTAACATCAGTGGACTTCAGGGAAGATAATAAAGCTATAAAAAAAAGCATATGATGGCCCCTTTAACCTCAGTCACCATTTACTTTCTTTGCTTTTTTTCCCCATACAATGAATGAAAGTGAATGGTGACTAAGGCTAACATTGTCTCCTTTTGTGTTACATGGAATAAAGAAAGTCATATGGATTTGGAACTGCATGAGGGTAACTAACTGATAACAGAATTTTCATTTTTGGGTGAACTATCACTTTAAACAAGCTTTTCCCCCTTATGCTGTTTATCCGTTTTTGCAGTGACTTCACTCACCTTGTCCACATCACATCATGGAACAGAACTGTCACAGCCAGTGTGTCACTTTGAGTATTCGTCCTCTCCATCTATCCCATCACTTTTTCCATTACTCTCTCTCTTTATTTCTCCCGCTCTTTTAAGTGTCATAACCTTGTCCAAACCATACATAACATTTGCATTTTTTTTAAAGCATTTCAAAGTTTAACAACTGATTCTAAGTGACAACGGTGACATACACCTGTGTTCAATGGTATATTGTGAAAAATGAGTGACTCTAAACAATGTTACAACCTGTAAATTGGCTTAGACAGCAAGAGTCTTTGTCAAAACCACAGGATTTTCACTATTGATTACTCTTAACGATTCCGGTTCCTTAAGGTTCCAGAAATACATATTTGGAAATAGAGCTGGGCAATATGGCAACAAAAATTATATTTAGATATTTTTTTAGCCAATAGATGATAATCTGTATTTATCTCGATAATTATGTATTTGCTCTGAAATGGCTTAATAGTGATTTTTTTTTTAAAGTGTTAAATATAATTATTTTTTTATAATAACTTTATTATTTACTGTGGTATGGTATGGCATTCAAATAATCACTTAATCATGTAATATGCTTCAAATTTCTTTCAAAGATTCAATGCCATAAACTGCAAGCTTGGTAAATTTTAAACAAACCTTTGTTACCTTATGAACTGTTACGTCTCACAAGAGATTCCTAGCAGCTAACCAATCAGAATGGTCTTTCTGCCAGCTCTTGCTGTTGTGCTGCAAAATGCATCATGCTAATGATGTGAGGCTGAGACTTAACCTTCAGCATTAAGCAAGTTTAAATCTTCTTGAAACTTCATTGTCCTAATTTTAATGTTTAATGATTTACAAATATAGCATCTAAAACATATGAGAGAGCAAAATAAACCAATCACCTTTTATTTAAACCCTTGTCCAAACACATTTTGATATAATTACATATTTTAATACTATTTATATTCATGTCATGATAGATTAAAATAACACACCACATCTTGTTTTGTAATTAAAAA
Source organism: Myxocyprinus asiaticus (assembly GCF_019703515.2). Classification (NCBI taxonomy): domain Eukaryota; kingdom Metazoa; phylum Chordata; class Actinopteri; order Cypriniformes; family Catostomidae; genus Myxocyprinus; species Myxocyprinus asiaticus. The sequence continues at coordinate 33,355,631 of NC_059371.1, forward strand.
CACAATACTTTTTTTTAATAAATGTTTTAATTAACATATTCATTGTAAAGATTTATAAATAGACCACTGGAAAAACCATATATGTCGGGCACTAATCTGAATAGATTATTAGAGGAACTCATCCCACTTTGGTGTTTCTCTGAATCTCAGATTTCAGTGTCATAAACTCACCACACTTAAAACCCTTCATCTAACCATCTAGATATTCACAGACTTTCTGGGCAAAAAGAATAACACCTTGCGTTTGAATTGATCACCTCTCACCTTCTGCCACTCTCTTTTTTGCATACGGCACATGTGGCTCTAACGTGCGCAGCACAGAAGGAACCTGAAAGCATGTCATTTTGGGTTTGAACGTTCGAGATTTTCGAAATGGCGTTAGCCAGTAGACATAAGACTATTTGTACATGTTCTTTGTTGCAATGCTCTTAATAGACATCATTTGCGAATTTTCCAAGTGCTAGAGATTAAACTAAACGAGCTAAACTGTCTCACTGACTGTACATCCCTGCCCTGGTTGCTTTGCCCCTAGTTTGTTTATTTTAGGTGGGCAGACGGACATTTAGGGTGAGCAGTGCCCACATGTAGACACTTCTCTGGATACTGTGTCGTGTTATTAGGTTTGTATAATAACATGTAATTGTTACAAATGTCTGGAATTGTGCAAATGTGTGATCTTGTAACACTTTGCTTATAAAACCGCTCCAAGAGCACTAGGCTGTGTGTCCACCAAAGCATTTTTTGCCAGCTGAAAATGCCAGGTGCTCCTCTGAAAATGCCCAGCTGGGAGCGCTTTGGAAGCGCAGCGTTTTTTCAGCTGAGACGCTTTGGTTGCTATGATACGGAATATCCGCGGAAGTAATGTGTTGCAAGTACCTACTTTCGCAGATAGTTTGTGTTGTCAACAAGTACTGATGTAAAATGTCGGCACAAGGTAGAGTACTTGCTCTGGCCCTTGCTCTGGTTGAAGGGAATGCTGAAGCACATAATGTTCCTCCAAGCATTATTTTTCATATTAATATTGTGGTAGTCTGGGAATGTCATCTGGTACAGACATGAATATTCAGAGACCAGCAAACTTCTCCTCCATTGTTGTTCAGTCTTTGTACAAGTAGGATGTGATGGTTGGTCGGTGTGGTATTTGTGCCACCCCTCCTCCACTGTAATTGGAAGGCTGGGTAAAAAGTGACAGTGATGAGCGCTGTTATTTAACCAAAGCTGAACAATTTTAAACTCTTGGTGACCAAAACAAAAACGGCAAGCATGCAGCGCTCAGCGTGGAATAGATGCTCAGCGCCTCGTCACGTTGCTGGCTTTTTTAAATGTGCGGCGCTCCCATTGCAAACAATTGAAAAAAATATGCTGGCCTCAGGAAAAAAATGCTTTGGTGGACACACGGCCTAACAGGGCATCACGTGTCCCACTCGTGCACACAGAGCAGCATGTGAACTGTTCACTGTGCAACACACATAGACCATGCATTCTTGTAATTAAAGGTGCTTTTTATTGTTTGTGCTGCCCTCAAGGACTGTGAAATGAGTCTAAGATGAGCTCTTTAGGAAACGCTGTGACCAATTTAAAGGGACATTAAAATTATCATGATATTCACGATTTTGCATAATTTTACATCGTCAGCAAAATTATCATGATAATATTGTGAGTATTTGATATATCGCCCAGCCCTTGGAAATAAGAAATGCAATTCTAATTTGATTTATCTGCCCTCAGCAGCCTGTTACTAAATGATGTAATGATTACATTAATTGCAGCAAAACTCATAATGTATATCTTTCATTCCAAAGAATCTGATTTAAGCCTTAAGGACACATAAGATAGTAACAGTTCTTGGTTCATTTGAATCAAACATGATGAAAGTAATGACTTTACTTTACGTTTTTCATTCACTAATAAGAACTGGCTGATGAGAATCATTTGTTCAGTAGGAAGCACTGTATGCTAATCACAGTCAGTGGATAAACTGGGATTTCAGAGGTGGGGGAACCCTAAAATCGGGTGTCTAAATATGGATTTATTAATAGGCCCGTTTGGTTTGTAATTAATAGAAGTTTTAAAACACAAGGTCCAGATCACTGAGATCACATTTTTCCCCATTCTGATGGTTGATGTGAACATTAACTGAAGCTCCTGACCCATATCTGCATGATTTTATGCACTGCACTTCTGCCACACGATTGGCTGATTAGATAATCGCATGGATGATTGCTGGTGCCAGACGGGCTGGTTTGAGTATTTCTGTAACTGCTGATCTCCTAGGATTTTCATGCACAGCAGTCTCTAGAATTTACTCCGAATGGTGCCAAAAACAAAAAACATCCAGTGAGCGGCAGTTCTGTGGACGGAAATGCCTTGTTGATGAGAGAGGTCAACAGAGAATGACCAGACTGGTTCAAACTGACAAAGTCTACGGTAACTCAGATAACCGCTTTGTACAATTGTGGTGAGAAGAATAGCATCTCAGAATAGTATTCTGAGATGCGGGTTGGCACTGTTTTGGTGGCTCGAGGGGAACCTACACAATATTAGGCAGGTGGTTTTAATGTTGTGGCTGATCGGTGTGTATCTAATGTTACAATTTAAAAGTAAATGCACATTGTTCTTAACGGAGGAAACAAACACCTTCTGCATGACTACTTTTTACTGAAATTGTTATTCTGATAATATAATTTGTAATGAAAACATTTGCATTAAATTATAAGAGTTAAAAATTCTTCACTGCCGCATGAAAAACATTTTCACTATAGTGAATCCCATTGTATATTTGCTAGAAAAAAAACAAAAACACAAAATAAAAATAAATGCTGAATCAACAACAATGGAGTACACATCAATATACAAATAACAGTGAAACTGTTTACAGTGTGTTGGTTGTGTGGTCTTTTGTTCTCAAGTTGTAGGCCTGTGATATTTTGATCTGATGTTGCTTTGGATGTGATTGATTCCTGATTCAAAACCCCTTCATGTATACAGCTTTTTAACAAAACAAAGCAAATCGCTACTGCATATCAGTATATCTAAGAAACAGGTGAGCAGTTGATTCCATATTACGTGTTTTCTATGATTCAGAGATTGGACCACGGCACAGTCGCACAATGAAATAGATCCCAAACTTGCGGCATTTGTTGAGCCAATGTTGCTTTATCGGATTGGTCGGAATTCTCAAACACATGGACCAATGTTTTGATAGCACTGCATGTCTGCATTGTTAACACTTTTTGGTGGAATCAGCCTACCTACGGCTAACTTATCTTTGCTTAAGTGAAAGTATTTTAATATCAGAAAAACCCCACTTTTGAGTCATAGTTTTACAACCAATTCCGAGAGTGACTTGCACCTGTGTAAAATCATATATTGTGAAAACAAGTGACTATGACAATATTACGACCTCTAGATTGGCTCTGAAATAAGAGTATCTGTCCAACCACTGGTTATTTCACAAATGATTTGGATTTTTGGTGCTTTAAATTATTACTTCGGGGACAAGTTATACCCAGGTGGTATGATAGACATTATGGCATTGTCAGTTTTGTACAGTGATTGGGTGTGAAGAATGTTTGCTGGGTGCCAGGACAGGGCTCCGTGTCAGACAGGGTTTAATTGATGGGATATGTGACTCCCAAGTAAAAGATCATCTATCACTCTCTTCATGTTGTACTACCATTTGCCCTGTCAGAAGGCAGAGGAATTCAAATGTGCCAGTTTTATCTCTAACAATAAAAAGGTTTATGAAGGGCTCTAGGAAACAACTGCCCGATGACAATGATACGCTTTGTTTAATTTTGCAGCAGTCCAATTTGGCAAGGCTGTATTTTACTTTTGTTTATTAATGTTGCTTGACAGTACTGTAACTGACGATCCCCCAGAGTCCTGCACTACTGGGTTAGTGCACATGTAAGGTAAGTAAAATGGCAAGAAAAGATGAAACTTCAAAAAAGGAAACTTCAAAAAGATATCTTTCTGAATTTATGTGCATGTTAATGATGTCTGGCCTTTGAACCTTCAGTAGGGTCTTTTGACCCTCCTTATGACCATGTGACCTCCACTCCGCCTGGAGGTTCCTCTGCCTCAGCCAGACTTTCCACACAATGCGTCTCGCCTTCAAACATCTTTTTTCAATTTAATACACACAGATTTCATTCAAGGTTATGGCACACAGTGCTGTTATGATTTCACCAGTGTCTTATTGTAATGTCTCCCATGCAAGAAGACAAATTGTTTTAGCCATCGAGGTTTTGAGTGTAAACTTCCCTCGGACGCATGTGCTCATATTTTGTACAGGATATGACAATTATTTGTTTCTCCGAAAGTAGGTAAACTACAAGCAGATCTCTTCTCATTATCAGATGCGGTTTGCATTTGATTTACCTTTTAGTGTATTTTGTTTGCTTAAACTGGTGTAGTGTGCCTCAGAGAAGACCTTTGTGTGAAACATTTATTTGCTATAGTGTGAAGAATAAATGTACATTTATTTATTTGGCAGACGCTTTTATCCAAAGTGACTTAAGGCTAGGGTATACTTTGTTTTCCCACATGGCGTTTCATCTTGCGCACAGTCGAGTGCCCAGCCTTTCAAAGTATACTTTTTTGACCGCAAGCCCATGTGGACGTGTTGAACGCATGTATTTAGCACAATCAACAGCATGCAAGCAACCTGTGCAAAAAGACGCGTACTGTCCGCGTGTCTTGAAAAACTACACTGCGCGTGTAGAGTCCAAGTGTACTGTGCTTAATTTGCGTCATGCACGCTGTGCGCAAGATGTACTGGCGTGCGGAAAACCGAAGTATATTTTAGCCTTTGCGGTATATTCAAGCTATACATTTTATAATTGTGTGCATTCCCTGGAAATCGAAACCATGTCCATGCGTTACTAGTGCCTTGCTAACAGTTGAGCTTCAGGAACACAAGAAAAGTGTACTATACTTTTGGCTGGGTTTCGTTACAATAAGTATGATTAGTAGAAATTTTTGGTAGCTTTACTTGTTCAGACTGCCTTATTTAGAATGGAACCATTTCTATTTACTCTAAAAGTGAGCTTTGATACCTCTCATAGAAGTTTCCAGAGCCCTCACCCACAAGACGTTTGATCTGAATCCATGCGCCACATGGTTGTGGCAGGGCTCTCAAGGCCTTCATTTGTGCTGCTATACAGAGCCTCTGTCTTTCGGGGGGGGTGAGCATATACTGTTGGAGGTGTCAATCTGTCTTAGTGCTGATTGACAGCAGGAAGACTAATGTGGAAAATTAAAGTAGCTTTTAGAGTAAAGCACCATGAGCTTAGAATGGAAGAGTGGGAAAATCCAGAGTGTAGACAGGAAATGAACCCAAACTGCTGTACCATCCCAAATCCGTCACAGCTCTGGAGGAAAAATGGCTTGTGGTTTTCACCAGGCAAAAGGAAAAAAAAAACAACAACTCACCATTGACTCCTGTGGTTAATGCCTTCTGTGATGCTTAGGTTATTTTTACTTTTTTCATGTGTGGCTGTTAAAGTTGAAGTGTGCTGTTTCTGCACCTCTAGCGTCACCATTAAATATTGTGATTATGATGACTGTTTTCAAACATGTATACCGAAGACTCCCCCTGACTTTCATTTGAGAAATAAATAAATGGTCCCGCCCCAAACCCACACCATTGGTTGAGCCAGTGTTCCTGAGGTGGGATGTTCAAACAATAAACTCAAACATCTCTTTCAAATAAAATTCATTTGACCGCCTGCTTTCCTCGGGCGGTAATAGTGTCAGATTGCAGCGGGCAAATAGTACAGAGTTCTGTGAATTAAGCACAATCTATAATAAGCCTAATTTAAAAAAAAAAGAAGGCATGTTTGCACAAAAAGGAATAAAAATGACTTGTTAAATACTCAAGATGCACCCACTATTTCAGCGCTGATTGCACCTGCTTAAATTAGATTGCGGATAATTAGTAAAAAAAGACGCTGAAAGAGTGCAAAAAAAGTGCAAAACGGTTAAGTGAATTCGGCCCACAGTGTTTTATTTGTGACTTATTTGTAGTTGTCTCTGCATATTAAGCTGGGATAAGGGAACTATTTTAGCATCAAATAAATTACACACTTCACCTTTAAAGCCAATTTTGTGATAGCTCCAAAGTTAGGTCTCAAATTGTCGTTTTCAAAGAGAGAATGTGATACCTTCAGTAGGAGGGACACTTGATCCATGAGAGGCAATTCTCTCTTGAGTGAAATGGATACTTTTTCTCTAAACACAAGTATACATCAGCAGGCTGGCTCAGCCCAGCCCTGAGGATCCATGAATCACATTGAGCTGATCCTGTCAAAGATACACAGTGCATCACCCAGCCATGCCAGGAGCATTTTCTCTCACGTTCAGTCTAGCTTGGTCTTTCTTTCTCTGTGGCTAATAGGCCTCAGCACGCTCTGCTAATGATGTGTTTGTTCTGTGTCGAGAAACAGTGGTGAAATCAGGCTTTTGGAAAGTCCCAGCCTGTTCTTCTAATCCCAGCAAACGCTGGGTCTATGGTGGGTGCCCGCTGTCGGCCCCCCCTTGGCCATATAGGACTGCCACAGCAGGCAAGAGGAGAGTTTGAATTGAGCATATGTGTGTGGGTCAGCCAGGGAATAGCAGTAATGGGAGATCATGTGTGCATGCATTTATACATATATATGTGTGCGCCCCAGGGGCCCTTGCCAGAGAGAGAGAGGGCGAGGGCCCGAGAATGAGCTCACTTTCAGCTCAGCCCGTCTGCCATAAAAGCAGAACATACTCTTTAAAACTCTTTGCCGATGTGAGTCATGAAAATACACAGGCGCCAAGTGTTTTATTAATTCATTATTGTGTTTGGGAAAATTCTAGGAACACATAGATCCCTTTTCAATCAGTTCACTTTTTCAAATGGCTGTATGAGATTTGGATTTTCCCCTGCTCCTTTTTTTGTCCTCCTTTTCCACTATTTTTCTGCTCTCTCTTCCCCCCCCCCCCCCACGCACCAAGCAAGGCAAATTCTAAAATGGCGAGAGGATGATGTTGTTTTTCCAATGCACTATTTTATTGATATACTTTGTTTTATGCCATATGCATTCCAGTTCTTTTTCCTACCCTTCTTTTCTCATTGCTATAACACTTGGTTTCCAATCTAGTGATCAATAATCACCATCATAATCTTAATCATATTACACTTAATTTTAATCTTAATCTGAAAGAAACTAGATGAAATTTAATATTAACTTATTTAATGCTGTATTTACAGTATTCCAGCAGTTTTTCCGACCCAGTTTTTTCTTGATGCTGTAACACCTTATTTTCTGCCCAGCAATCAACAATCACAATCATAATCATTATTTGAATCATCCCTGGGATGAATTATCGTAATATTAAATCATCTTTATTACCTTAATCTTAATTTTAATCTTAATCTTAATCTGAACAAAAAAACCGAAGAAAGCTTGAAGATTATCTTATTTTATCTTCATTATTTTGATAATTATTTTTTATAATTATTTTGATGATAATTTTGATAATTATTTTGGCTGTTTCACGACATAATAATATCTGATTATATTTTATCCCATGAATATACAACATTGGAAATGAAGTATTTCAAAGTAAATTAAGGTCGGTTGAAATGCCTGGTGGATATACAACAAGCAGTTCCTGGCCTTGAGTAATAGACAGGGTGATTCTGAGACTGTTTTTAGTTTAATAGCCATTAACTATTTTAGTTCAACAAATAGTGAATTTATCTTAAAAGGGACATATTATGCAAAATCCACTTTTTCAATTTTTTTGAACATAATTATGTGTCCCCAGTGTGTGTAGACAACCAGAAAATATGGTAAAAGACCATCCCCTCGTTTCTTTCCTTTCCCCATCAATAAAATCAGTGTCTCCGAACGAGCCTTTCAGGTTTGCAGCCCCTTTTGACGTCAAAAGGGGAAAGGTACTGCCCACGGCTGGCGAAGAGATCTGCCTGAGTAGCTTAGATCCGTCCTCATTAAAACCTGAGCAAGCAGCGCACAGTCTGCCATATTTATCTCCTCGCTAGAGCCACTTATGCTAACTCGAGAATGTCCCAGCTACGAGGTAAACACACCAAATGTTCTGTTGTTGGCTGCAAGAGCCGAAATAACCCTACAAAAGTTACACAAATTAGTCAACTAACCATTCCGAAACATCCTGGCGCATTCTTATTATTGTGATTTCTGCCGGAGTCTCTCCTTGTTCAGGGTCCAACTCAGGTTCAAACATGTACGGCTGAACTCCGGTGTTTTTAGTAGCAGCCATATTGGTTCTTCTGCATTGTTGTTGCCAGGGTATCCATGGCACCAGCAGGAAAGGCACAGCCCACTTCCAGAAAGGGGTGTGGGGAGCAGCAGCTCCTTTGCATTTAAAGCTACAGACACTAAAACAGCCCATTTGGAACAGGGCTACAAAACAGAGGTATAAAGGCATGGTAGAATAAACGATCTGTGAGGTATTTTGAGCTGAAACTTGACAGACACATTCTGGGGACACCTGAGACTTATATTACATCATGTAAAAAGAGGCATTATATGTCCCCTTTAAGTGTGGATGGCTGCCCTCCTCCACAATTTCGAATAATTTATTCTATAGCGCTTCGGTCTCTGGGGTAAACACGTTGACTACGCCAATGTGTGGTTTTGAATGGTGAGCTTTAAATGATATCTGTTACATATGGAACAGCTCTGAGGGGTCACGGATGGAGCTGAAGCAGGAGTGGGGTTTGGGGAGGGGAGGGGGCAATGTGGGCAGGGATGGGTTCGAGGGCACATAGACGCAGATGAAAACCAGATCCAGTGAAGAGAGGGAGGGAGGGGGGAGATGGCAAGGCCTTGTTGTGGCTGGTTAGGGGCATGTGCCTATCTGCAGAGCTCCTTCCTTAGACGTGGCCAACTGAGATTGGATGCACATGTGGAAGAGTTTACTGTAATGGAACTCTAAATTAGTGGTGGTTTGAAGCTGCCTGCAGCAATAGGCTGTAATTAACTGGCTCTGCTGAAAGAAACAGAACCAGAGAGAAACTGGAAGGGAGAGTGTGTTTAGTATGTGTGTGTATGTGTTGGACAGATGTGTATACTGGAGCCATGGAAGAAAGGGGCACACTGGTAGAGAAAAATATTTGTTTTAGCATTTTTAATGCATTAGATTCTTATAAAAGATTCTCATTTATGTGTGTGTATGACTTGGAAAGAGATTTTTCAGGGCTTAGTTGTGTGGATTACAGTAAACCAGTGTGCATTTGTTATGGAGCGAAAGCACAGTTTTCCAGTATGTGTTCAGGTGTGAGTATTTAATGCGACAGTGAGAAAGAAACCATTTGAATGTATGTCTTGGAAAACCCAAGCTTCTTTCCTGGCCAGAGAGCCGCCCCCCTAGTGCCCCCCAGTGCCATGACTCCATTACTGAATCTGCCTCCTTTTTTCTCCACTCGAAGTGTGTTTATGCCGAGTTCATGAGCAGAATTTTTCCTTTGCTTATAGCCCTTATTCACAAACCACAGTGCTTCCAAAAACGCTAGATTCTTTAGCTCAGCTCATTTTTCAAAAACCACATTTAAACAACAAGCCGCTAGCACCACCCACTCATAAAATCACTCAAGGGAAAGGGGAACAAAAAAAAAAAAAAAAAAAAAACGGACACTGAAGTCATGAAGAGGGATTCTGTCTTATTGGAAAGCCTGACATCTAGAGAGACAATGCATATACTGTAGTACATACACTACATGAAAAATGTTTGAACACACCTACTTATTCTTTATTATTTCTATTTTCTTCGTTTTAGAATAGTGGTAAAGTCATCAAAACTATGAAATAACACAAAAGGAAGTATGGGAATTATGTAGTGAGCATAAACAAGTTAAATCTTATATTTTAACTTCTTCAAAGTATAGCCACACTATTGCAAGAGTTCCTGCATTAACCCTGCATTTCGGACCATTACAATTGTTTTTCATTGTGACATTATTTTCAAGACACTTAAGCACCTTTTAACACATTAATATATTTTTTTAACTGTATTACAGTCAAAAAGATACTATTGTACAATTCTTTTTAAATTTAAATCAGCGACAATGAAAGGCAGAACCAAGGAAGTACTATGTACAATTACTTTACAATATCAATTAAAATATGTTTTTCACATTGCGTTGAAGGGATAGTTCACCCAAAGATGAAAAATCTCAATAATTTACTCACCCTCCTGGCATCTCAGATGTGTAGGATTTTCTGTCTTCTGCAGAACACAAATTAAGATTTTTAGAAGAATATTTCAGCTCTGTAGGCCCATACAATGCAAGTGAATGGGTGCCAAAATTTTGAAGCACCAAAATCCAAACAAAGAGAGCATATAAGTAATCCATAAGACTCCAGTGGCTAATACATGTGTTCAGACATGAAATGATAGGTGTGGGTGAGAAACAGATCAATATTTAAGTCATTTTTTGTCATATATTCTCCTCCCTGCCCAGTAGGGGGCGAAATGCATGAAGACTGTGAATCACCAAAAACAGAAGCAGGAGAAAGTGAAGGAAAAATTACTTAAATATTGATCTGTTTCTCACCCACACCTATCATATCGCTTCAGAAGAGTACTTTTATGTTGCCCTTATGTGGATTTTGGAGCTTCAAAATTTTGGCACACATTCACTTGCATTGTGTGGACCTACAGAGCTGAAATATTCTTCTAAAAATCTTCATTTGAGTTCAGCAGATGAAAGAAAGTCATACACATCTATGATTTTTGGGTGAACTAACACTTTAATGATAATATCATAGTGACTATTTTTTGGCATTGCAGTAATGAGAATTTCGCAGGTAAAATATGCATAACTGTCATGCAAATAATGTCACACAATGAAAATAATCTAAATTGCCTTAAAGCTGATGTAATTTCTGTGACTGAACATAATTGACAAAATAAATGTTTTTTTCAAAACAGCTCTCCGAATACACCCCTCCTCTGCTGTTGTTCAAACTGTCAGATAGTCCCAGCCCCAACTTATGCCATTGGTTGAGTAACGTTGGTGGGTCGGGTCTAAGCGTGTCACTCTAAACAAACACAGTAATTTTATAGTGCCACAGAGACAAAGCGTTTACAGTTTTTGAGAAATTGAATCTCTAAATTACTTGTAGTTGTCTCTGCATATTAAGCTGGGTTTTTAATACTGTTAAATATTTTAATACTGAAAAAGTTACATACTTCTGCTTTAAAATAGGCTTAATTTTCAATATGTAAAAATATCTCTTTTTGGAAACAATTGCAAATGTAATTTATATTTGTCTACAAAACTCATTTCAAGCCTTTAAGCATAAGTCTTTAGATCAAAAGGTCAGAACATGAATTCACTTAATTGTGTCCAAACCTCTGACTGGTTGTGTATGTGTGTGTATGAGAGGCTGGGTCTTTCAGGCATGGAGTGAGATTTGAATTGACTGTTTTCCATGATTGTGATGTGTCCGGTTTCACCAACAATGTGGGTAACCTCAATTTCAACCTTGTTGATCACTGAAAAGTAAAACCGAAAGGAGGTAGTGACAGAAGGAGAGATGAAAGGGAGAAAATGTGTGTGTGTGAGAGAGAGAAACTGAATAGAAACATTATGGAAAAGATACAGAAAACTTCGGACAAACAATCACTCTTCATCTTTAAAGGTAAAGTGTGTAATTTCCGTACCATTATAGTGTCATATCCCAAACTCTTGCCATTAGTTGAGCCAGTGTTGTTGTGTCGGGCTGGTCGGGCTGGTCGGGATGCTCATACGAACAAAGCAATGTTTTGATAGCACCACAGAGTATATGTATACTTTTTAGTGAAATCAGCCTACGGTACATATGGCTTACTTATAGTTGTTTCTTCTTATTAAGCTGGGATAGATGTATTTTAATGCTGAAAAAATTACACACTTCAGCTTTTGGTTTCTGTCTCTCATTTTCATCAGTGGAGCCTGTGTCGGGGCCTCAGGCCTATGGGGAGAGAGGCTGAATGTAGCCGCGCAGGGCTGGGAGACTGGCAGTAAAAACAGAGAGGCTCTTTCTTGTGGAGTTTGGGTGATTTAAATCATATGGAATCGCCTGGAAACACCACAAAAGTCTGGACACCTTTCAAAACTGTGGAGACAAGGGCTCTCTCTCTGTTTCTTTCTCTCTACCCCCTCAACCTAACTTTTTCCTAACCACTCTTATATTCCCTCCCTTTTATTTCTTTTTTTGCTCCCTTTTTTTTTACATATCACCCCATAATTTTGCCTCAGACTCCACCCCCTCTTAAAACACATGAGTGTTATCTTCAACTTGCTGCTGGTTTGTTGTATGAAACACATAATTCTTGTATGAAACATTTTATGAAATTCCTATGGAAGAAATAAATGGGGAAAATACAATACTGAAAACCAATAATAACTGAAAACTTTTGTTTTTCGTGATGCAGCATACACGCCGAAAGGGGTCAGTATGAATTCCAAGACGACTGCCATATCGATCAACGCAACATAAAATGTAATGAGTGCACGAAAGCTGAAGTCTATAATTTCTGCACCATTAGCCCATCTATAGGGCAGTCTTGATGTTTACAGAGTATATGGACACACGTGTTTTATCATTGATTATTCTTTGTTCATATTCTTAATTTGTTATTTTTTTTCTCCTAAAGGTTTGTCCTTTCAAAGAACTGAATGCTGAACTGTGACTCTGGCTGAGACCATCCCATAGGCCATTGGAGCGAAAGACAGGCCCAACCAGCCTTTGGCAACCAACCATCACCATGGCAACCAACCGGGAACGGCAGGTGGGTCACATGACTGGTTTCCCACCTGCAGTCTACCCCTTTGCCTTCAATTCCATGCGGAGCCACCCCCCCTTCGACCTGCTGGCCAATAGCAGCCTGTTTGGACGTTTCGGAGCAGATCTTCCCAAAGAGATGGCAGCATTGTGTGAGTGTTTTAACTTATCTGCATTAGTCTACCACAGTCAGAGGCTATGTTTGGAATAAAATACTAGCTTACCGCTTATGAAATACTTTGAAGTATACATTATATACTTATACTGATTAAAAAATAAAAAAGTAAAACAGGACACATTACGTTTCAAATAAAATATGCTACATTGTTGTCACGTCACATGACCTCACCTTGTTGTATGTGGAACTCAGCGTGTAATCATCTCAGAAATAAATATTATTTTATTCTTATTTTGCCATTTTAACCACATTTTTTGTTAACATGTCTTATTTTTTGGCAGTCCAATCAAATAATACATGTTTTTAAAGGGGTCATGTCATGAGGAATCAAATTTTCCTTGATATTTTGACAAATAAGAGGTCTTTCTACTAGGGTTGCAGGGTAGCACGGTGCTACGGTAGTATTGCGATACTAAAGCTTCAAAATACTGGCGGTGCCACAGTATTTTTTAAACGGTAGTACCGTCAATACGGTAGTACCGTAAGTCATGTTGTATGTGCGGTAGTGCATTTTATTTTTGCTAAAATCTTCATTTGAAGCAGACCCATGTCTGCAATATTTGCTCGGCCCTTTAAGAGTGCAAAATACTGTTTTGAATTTGCTCCTTCTATGGTATTGTTTATTTTTCAATGTGTGGTTTTCCCATGCTTCAAACACACATGCCTGAATCCCAATGTGTTAATTTGGTGGTCATGTCTCCTAATGGATAATATGGATTTAAATAAAACTTTGGAGAGTGAGAAGCAATTTATGTAGCGAGATTTTGAATTATTATGGGTTTTGCCTGATGAGACCGGGAAAACCCATCTGCCATAAATGTCGACAGAGATTTCAAGCCAAATGGGGAAACTTCAATATACTTCAATATACACCTTCAGACACATCCCACTGCCTCTGTAGAATACACACGGGTTAGTGCCGCTTCATTTAACCTAAATGCTTTATTTTAACATTTACTGTTTTTCTGTTTCCCTGAAAAATCTAATGTTGCACTCGTTTATTTTTATTTTTTTAATTACAAATGCATGGTGGCATTAACTTTGCTAAGTTTGCAAATATGATTAGATCACGTCCCTGAGCCATGCGATCAAACCGGTGTGTGTGTGTGTAACCTGCACTCATGCTGCTGTTTACCAGGAGAGAGGGGCTGAAGCAGTTTTAATAATGAAACAGCTGCTCAAAAGTCTTTTCAATGTTACAATATCTTTATTTTGATGTTACCAACATTCAAATAATCACAGAAATAATGGAATAAAAGTTTAAAGTTTTTTTTTAATGCAGCAAAGATTTTTTTCTTTTTTTTTTTACATCAAACTAAGAATGTATTGGGTAACAAGTTAGTCCACTTGAGCCTTCTCCCTGTTCATACATCAGTTATTTTCACCACTTCCAGAGCAACAAGTGGAATGGCTAGTTTCTAAGAACCACCTGTGCTATGACAAACTGTGTTAAGAAGTAACACTATCGTGTGGTATCGTGATACTCTTGGTATTGTGATACTTTAACTGGTATAGCATCGTAAGATATGATTATGGTGTCGTGACAACCCTACTTTCTACTATAAAAATATACTGTGAATTTCAGAACTCAAAACTTAATCCCCAGTGCAATAAAAGCATTTATTGAAACCAAGCTGCCAAAACGCCTTGTTCTCTACTTTTGATGTCACAAAGGGTACTCATTAATTCATGACCATCTCTACAGCAATGACATCAAAGCCTACTTTACATTTAGCACCCAATGGGGGCACAGTTCATACTCAGAGAGAGAGAGCAGGACAAACAGGCCTAGTGTGGCCTAACTATTCCTAAACACCGCCCATCTGCGCTATTTTTAATTGTTGTTATATGTAAACACGCACTAATTGGACGTCTTTGACAGTTTTGATGTGTTTTGATGTGTTTCCAGCGATGTGCATTTCAGTGCAGGATGATATTGGAAACTGGATGTGTGCGCCTTCATTGTGCTTTGAAGACACATCCACATGATGCACACACATAGTCCAGTGTATTTAAGCTTGGATTGCATGTTTTGTCGACTCGTATCAGCGTGATTGCTTGTGTACCAGTCAAAAAACGATTCAAGCTTTGCTAAGGAATTGTTATTGAATGATGGGGAAGTTAAATCACTTGGACTGGATCAAAAACGTAAGTAAACAGTTCCGTTTCTCTAGCCATGTTCTCTGTAAAAAGTTACAATTCTTAGTGGTATTTTTCAACACTGCAGAAAACAATGTCTAGCTGGCTTGCTGTAGTGTCATAGGGGCTGCTGTTTTACATCTTACTACAGAGTACAGACTGTGTATGTATGTGTATTTGAATATTTCTACTGTCATGACTGTTTGATAGTTTATGGTGCTGACACACTGTTTACAGCGGGCGCATCCGCTAACGCGACATGACGCAACGGCTTAAGGCTGTCTACACCGGGCGCGTCGACAAACTTTCTAAACCGTTTATTTGTGTTGTTGGCAGTAGTAGCGCCAGTGCGTGCAGCACAAAATGTATTAGGACATCTGTTTACTGTCAGCGCGATGCGACACGCCGCAACGGATGCTTCCATGGTAGACAGCATCAATGATTACAATGGGTTCTATTGCACACGATGCACCTCTTGCGTCCGGTGTAGACAGGGTGTGAGTGTTAACAGTTGTGCTTGATAGGAACAGTTCTATAAATTCAGATGCAATTTGTTGGATGCGCGTTATGTGTAAATCCTGAAATTTAGTTTTATAAATGTTGTGGTCTTTTGAAATTTGTTCATTCTCTTCCGACTGAGTTTCAAAAATGTCTGAATTTGAGGGACTGCACGATGTTAGCCAATCAGAACAGTGGGCATTTGCGTTGACATTTAAAGGAGGAGCTGAGGCCAAAACCGAGCATTAAGACAGGGCCTGAGACAGGGTGGAAAATGATCATATATTACTAAACTATGACTGTTTTAATGCAAAAAAAAACAAACTTTACTAGCATTATCAGTGAACCACAGGGAAGATAATAAAAGTATAAAAAAGAGCATTTCATGGCCCCTTTAAATATTTAAAAAATCGCTTCCGGTATTCCTTGCAAGTTGATCGCATTACATTGTGGTATAAAGTATTCAGCACAGTGTCCTCTGTTGTTTACTGCACATTTTGGCAAATGTAGTTTGTTAGTAGAGTAGTATGGTGGTATGCTATTCCGATCATAGCCGTAAGAATGCTTGTTTGTTCATTTGTTTTGCTGTGAATGGGTGAGAAAAATAGAGAACGATCTTTTAAATAAATAAAACGAGAGCTGACACTTTAATATTTATTTAATGTGCCCTGCAACTGTAATGATCTTCACTTTTTAAAGTTTCTCTAGCTATGTTCTCTGATAAATAATTGTAATTCTTAGGGGTATTTTTTGAACACTGCAGAAAAAAAAATGTCTAGCTGGTTTGCTGTAGTGTCATAGGGGGCGCTGTTTTACATCTTACTACAGAGTACAGACTGGGTATGTATGTGTATGCGAGAGAGAGAAGGTAGACCAACAAGAGATGGTGGTGTAAAAGGGAAAGAGCTCCCACGAAACAACTATTTTATTTCTACGTAAGTTCTTTTTGTTGCATTAATAGTTTCATATTAAGTAAAAAAAAATATCTGTTTCAACAAGATTATATTAATTAAATCACATCCTCAGGCAGTTTAGATTCAGAGTGTGTTGTAAGAATGTGTGTGTTTATGAGATGGTTCTTGTAGGCTGTGGACTTTTCTTGTTTAGACAGTAGCTTAAGAGAAAAGGTAAGCCACAGACATCTGAAATCTCATCTAAGGCCTGAGGGGGGAATCTGTTATGGGTTTGGATGGCAACAACAAAGCAGAAGACTATGAAATGTCTTTTCAAAACACATATGCACTAATACACACTCCTCACCTTCTCCTGATGTGCCTCTTTTTCTCCTCGGCAAGTCTGAACAACACTCTGGCCTTTTAGAAGTCAGTCAGTACCCACCCCTCCACAGCGCCCACCTAATCCAATAGGTATTTACTCAAAAAGAGAGAGACGGAAAGAGAGAGAGAGCGAGAGAGAGAGAGAGAGGTAGGGTTGATGGAAGCACCTGGGGATGACGTCCTAGTGCGGTGGAATCCAAGAACACACCCCGCTGTAAAAACACACACTGACGGACACACAACAAACAAGCCCTCTTTGTCTGCCACTCATGGAAATGAGAAACATACTTCACCATGCATATGCACTTAACCAAAAACATAATTGCCTTTGTGGAAAAACACACTTCAAAATATTCGCATGAATACTACCCATGATCCTGCAGAGACAGATCCGCCAATCAGAGAACAGTCTCAATCTGCTTATATATTACTACATATTGGAATATTGCACATGTATTGTTTTTATACTTATATTCAAACAGCTTAAAATCAGTAGTTCTAGTTTTCCATTGTTTTTGCTTCAAATGTTGTTTCAAAGTTTATGTTGTGATTCACCTAGGAGCTGGTTGGTTTAGTTTATAGCTTAGAACTCTTTTATGAAGGATTTTATTAAATCCCTATGGAAAAAAATGAAGTGGAAAAATACTTCCAGAACCAAGATGGCTGAAAAAGTGGATGTGCATTATTGCACTCTATATATGTGATTGCACTCCATCTAGCTGTTTCTGAATGCAAGAACATGTCCTGTGTGAGTGGCTCATTTACTCATTCTGTGCTGTAGGGCTGAAACATTTAGTTAACATTATCGACAATGTCGACAATAAAAACTTTACTGGTGAAATTTTCATTGTTGAATAGTCATTTTATCTCATGTAATGTTACATGAGATCACATTAAACTATAATGATGACGCATGAGAGCAGCACTGCAGTTCGCGCCTGACTGAGGAGAGGAAGAATTACACAGCTCACTGTCCAGATGCACTCTAAACTTTCCAAACAGCTTCAGGTGATGTAGATCGTAAAGTATGAGGGAATTATAATGCAAAAATACAAAATAAGTAAATACAGAACTCTTGTTGTGGAGGCATTCCTCTTCTATGAGTTGCGTAAAGTGTCCCGATCTAAGGGAGAGAGATTGAAACTGCACACGGCTGATGCACACTCTGTCACGGTGACGCTCATCCCTCGACCAGGCACGCTTGCTGCAGCTAGATTATAACGTGATGGCTCACGATTTATTGGATCATAATATATGTCACTGTGTGTTTCTTATCATGAAGAAAATTGGCAATAAGCAGCTTTATTAATAAGAGAGAGTTTTTTTTTTTTTTTTTTGTGAGTTAAAGATAGATTGAAGTGAACAGAAATGTGAGAGAGGAAGTCTTCACCCCAACATACACTGCAACAAAATACGTTTTTGATTTGTTTTTGTTTTGGCTTGTTTTACAATATAAATATCTAAAACTCCTTTAAAAAAAACTTGCATTTTCTTTAGCAGCTATACTGCAGAAGAAGAAATTGTTATCTGAGAATGTTGAATATAATATTAAAAATACAAATATTTTAAAATATCTGAAAATCCTTTAAAAAAGATGCATTCATCTGAGAAGCAGCATATAAGATATTTAGACTTGCTTTTAGAGGATAGATCTTGAATATAAGTACATTTTGTCTTTACTGCACATGCAGAAGTATAACCAAATAAAAAAATACACTTATATACAAGATACATTCTCTTAAAGCAAATCTAAATATCTTACATGTTGCTTCTCAAGTAAATGTATCTTGTTTTAAGGATTTTTAGACAATTTTAAATGGAAAACAAGACAAAAACGCAGTGAATCTCTTTACTGAATTAAACTTAATAATAAAAATAAATGTTTCCCCCTTTAATTCAGAGGTATTTTAGAGGTATTTTAAAAGATGATTTTGTCAGATTTATTGTTAGCAAGCATGTTTAATACAACCTTTTAAGTCAGGCACAAGCTGAATAATCGGTTAAGAGCTAATGATTAATTGTTGCAATAATCGCCAAATAGTCGAATAATCATTCTAATAATCATTAGATTAATCGATTATCAAAATAATCGTTAGTTGCAGCCCTACTATACTGTCTGCTCATTATAAAATCAAGTCAATGGTGATTAATTGTGTTAATTTTTTATTGCATTATTTCAATTATTAATCACGCTAAATTAGCAAAGTAAACTATTAAAATAAAAATAGTCGTATTAAAATATAAACTTATTTCTGAACTAGAAATGATTTCTGCCTGGTTCTGGCCTTTTGCATATCCCAAAGGCACATCGGGCCCAAAGCGCTTTCAGTAATTGGATGAGAGTCAAGACCACCGAAGCCCTCATTTGCTTTTGGTGACGGCGTTTGACATTCTTTTTCGACAGGCATGTCACAAGTTGTTTTACTGAGCCATTCTCATCGCTGGCTCTCAGAGTAGTGAAAACAAAGGCAGTCGAGCATCGGCCCAGTGCTGTTTTTGCTTTTTTTTCAGGAGTTGGTTTAACAGGCCTCTTCATTGTTGTCAGAGCTGTCTGTCGGCTAGACTGCAAAAATTCCCTGCTCGTAAAGGCCTGATGTACCAAGCCCCCCCCCCCTCCTGTCTTTAAGTGTTAGTGAATGTGTGGGTTTCTGCATGTTAATGCTGCATGTATCCTTAGACCAGTGTTTATAATGTCCCAGTGAAGATAGTAATGCTTTGGCCTGTTTTGGTTAGGTAGCAACTATTCTGACAGGTTTAATCACCCTCCAAAGCCGTGCAGTTGCCGCATACTGCCAGAAAGAGAGAGAGAGGGATGGATGGATGGACTAACTTGCCTAGTATGGGAAGGAAATTCCATTAAAGTGGCCTTTAATGGAGCTCTGCCATTGCTTTTACTTTTGAGTTCATAGAGCCGCTACACATGTGGGGCCGCCGGTCACTGTGTGTGAGGCTCTCCGTGAGGCTCCACTGTGTGGGAGTCTTACGTGCCAGCGTGTAGAAGCCGTTATCAGTTGATCCCTGTCATTATCGGAGCTCTTCAAACAAACAGTTTGAAGCCCATTACCAGCACTTACCATGTGATAGCATCTCGGCTGAGCCCTCAAACGCTCCTGAAACCTTTTACCAATCAGGAGAGGAGGCCTAGCTTCGAGCTGCCAAGAGGGATGTTTTGAAAGGCTGCTCGGCCATTTCCTTGAACCAGACTGAGACCGTGTGGTTCTAATCTAGTACTGCTGCTACGGCTCTGTATGCAGCTGTCTCTCTCTCTCTCGCTCTCTCTCTCGCTCTCGCTCTCTCTCTCTCGCTCTCTTCCACTCCACGTATCAATTATATTAGTTTCCTTTTGGCTTGGGAGCATGAGTTTTTATTATTGTGACTGGGGCCAATCTCTTGTGTAAAGGCATTTGTATTGTATAAAAAAAGAACTGTGTGCTTGCTCCAGCTTGTCATCCAGAAAATAGGCAAATATTTTGTGAATCAGTATAGTCACTTTTTCTCACACACTTTACAATAAGGTTTTATATGACAACATTATTTTACACAGTAGTTCTAATCTTGATCTCATATATTGGTTACTGTTCATTTCATGCCATATATTTTAAACCTAAAATTGGTTTAAAATGTAAATGTTAAAACAAGTAAATGTTAACATTAGTTGATGAGTCAGTGATGTTTTTTTTTTTATTGTCCAGATCTAGGGTTAGGGTTAGGGTTAGGTCTCTTTAAAAGCTGAAATTCTTGTATAAAAAGAAATATTGATAATTGTAGTGTAGAATAATCTTTTATTATTATTTCTTTGAAAAAATAAGCAGTGAAAGAATTTTATTTTAAAATATGATTAATATTTGATAAATGTTTGTCCACCAAATCAGTCATGTGGTGTAGCCAACATGTAGGTAGCCATATAAAAAAAGTAAAAAAAATATTTGAAACCAACATGGACTCAAAGGTTACACTTCTACAAACTTGACATGTTTTAATCTTTTTTAATAATTTCTCATTTTTATCACCTCAGATATACAGTCAATTACGCTAATGCATAATGAGCTAAAATGAACTAACAATGAACAATAATATTTTTTAAACATTAACCAAGATTAATAAATGCTGTAAGAAGAGTTTGTTCATTGCTAGTTCATGATACCCAGTGTATTAACGAATTAACCTTATTGTAAAGTGTTACCCGCACAAAAAAACAAATAAAAGTATGCACACCCTACCAACTCGAGACCCCGTATGGTGTTCTGTAAAAGTGCATATGTGCACGGTTATGTAATTGAGACCATATTTGTTGACGCACTTGAGTATGACAAACTGTGATTTAAAAGGCCTGGCAGATGTCAAATTGCAGAGTGAGCATTGATTGCACAGAGAAAAAAGGATCATTCTTCCCTTCCAAAAATAACAATAAAAAGTAAATAAATATAAAAAGAAGAAAATAATGGGTAGGTGTTAAAAGCTGATGTCTTTTTTTTTTTTTTTTACAATTATTTCTCATATCCCAGCTTAATATGCAGAGTCTAGTATATCTAAACAATTTGTGGGTTGATTTCACCTAAAAGTATAACAATGTGGCTCTTTGGCACCATCAAAACATTCCTGTTTGTTTGAGTAAACTGTCCATCCTAGCAAAGCCATATAGGCTCATCCAATGGCATGCTTTTTGGGCAAATCTTTTTTTTTTTTGCAATTCGGTGTAGTGACGCTAAAGGCGCTGAAATTACTCACTTCAGCTTTAAAAGGCCAGAGCACTGCATTGTATCTGATTATTTATTTACAGCAAAAGTTTCCCATCAAAGTGTTGGTACTTCTCCATAACTGGCATGAGTTTGTGTGCGACAGGGATCAGATTTACATGAGAGTAATGCGTATGCCTGAACACTTCTCCATTTCCTAGAAGATTCCACCTTCTTTCATCTCCACCTCGGCTATTCTGCTGGGTCCCTCTCCTTCACCCTTCATCGTCAGTTCTTACCATTCAGCTGTAAACAGATTGAGAAGCTCTGGTGGATGAATCAGTTATCTGAGGACCTCAATAATCTCCCTGTGCATTTGCAAATCCATTTTCTTTGTTGTTTGATGATTTGACTAAGTGGTTTGGCAGGAAGCAGATGAACTCACCATGATAGTTGATAGGGATTCATCAGATACGTATTTATCATGTAGCCCAGTGGTTCACAACTGGTTTTACTTCAGGACCCAGATTTTACATTGGACAGCAAGTGGTGACCTGACACAATGAGCCAGTTTACATGCACCAAAATATGCAGATAACTCCCAAAAATCAGCAAATTTAAAATATCCGTCAAAGAAAGAAAACCGTGTTTATATTAGATTTTAAATAATAAAGTTATTCTCTGTGGCCAAAACTCTACCCATTTTATTCAGTTTATTCTTGAGCCGTTTATGACTTTACACCAGTAAAGGAAAGCTGTTTAATGACTACACACGTTGTCGACTTACAATATTTTGCATAAACAGTGAAAGAATGTGCATCTAAATGGACTCAGTATCAAAACTGTTCATCATACAAAACTGAATTTCATTGGTTTAATGCTCGTGGTCGGCAGCCAATAATTCACGGCACAGAACTCATCTTAAGATATATTTGCACCAAAGTACCATAGAGTTTGATTGGATGCACAGTCTTTGACGTCAACAACAAAAGACACAGGAAGCGTTTTCTCTGCCTTTTTTTGTTGATAAGCTCATCTATTTTGCTATCCTAACTATGCATGATTTTATGGTTTGTTGTATTTCATAATTTGCATTTAGCCTTTGTTCCCTGCTGTCCATGACCACATCAGAACAGACCTGGAACCCAATTTTGGGTCGCAACCCACCAGTTTTAGAACCACTGATGTAACCTAAAAATTTTCCACCAGTAATATTTCGAATACAAGATGGAAGTGTCCATGAGAACTAGGAGATTTATTCATCAAACTGTTTACAGAATGTTTCAGTGCTTTGTTGGCCATCATTGATGCTGGATTGTTTTGGCTATAACTCTCCAGTAAGGTGCCTGCATTGCTGTAATCACATATGCAATGCATGGCTTTAGCCCTTTGTGTAAACAGGAATTCATGAAGTCTTTGTTAATATTTTGGCCACAGCTGACTCCCACATTTGTCTGTTTTTTTTTTTTTTTCCGGAGAGTTGGCGTAACCGCAGTCTGAGTGGGAGACAGAGTCAGGACTGGCCTCTCTCTGCCAGGTCATTAAGAGCTCAGTTTGGGAATTTTGCAAATTGTTCACAAATGGAAACTCAGCCCCATTCGCTCTATCCATAAAATCCGCTGGATTACTTTTCTCCCCTATACCCCTTCTATACTCCTCCATGCCTATGTGGATTTCCTTCCTTGATCCCACCATTCCAGGGAGACAGGCTATAGCAGAGGTGAGAGACAGTGTGTCAAGAAGACGAAATGAGGAAGAGAGTGTGAGTGAAAAAGTGGGCCGGTATCGAAAGGTAAAGAGTGGAGTGGCATTTTAAAATGATGACAGATGAAGATAAAGAGGCCTGTGTTGAGAGGAGGCGGAGCTTCTCAATTTCTAACAGGCAAGACTGGGCATGTGTAGTGTGAGGATTCTGCCATGGCATCCCATGGGGAGGGGCTTCCTAATGGACTTGTCCAGTGGGATGTTGCCTCAGAACAAGGGGGAAGAGTGGGCAGCTTTTCAGCAGTCAAAATCATAACTACAAAACATGTGCGTTCCAGTTTTGAATAACTCATGTCAAAAGTCATGAGAATACTAAGAAAGCAAGAACACTGGCATGCCAAGTGAGAGAGAAAGAGAGGCACAGAGATAGAGTGAAGGCCTGTTTGAGAGATGGCCAAGTTCGATAAAGTTATGAAAAGTTTCACTGTTTCTTTTTTGTACGGTTATAAACACGAGGAGGCCGGGGCGAGGACTGGAACAGCCTGCCTTCTCGCTCTGTTCTCCCCTCTGGTCTTCTTCGAGTGACACTTTCAGTCTCAAAGGGAGATGTATTGTGTGTACTAGTTAGATGTCAGGATGAGATTACATGTCTTTTCAGAGCCGAACACGTGTATGATAGTGCTCAAGGTGGACGCAGTGATGAATGTCCAAGCGATGGCATGAACAGACTCTCTGAGCTGTGAGTTTGGAACAGGTTTTAAAGGGATAGTTCACCCAAAAATTTTAATTCTGTCATTTACTCACCCTAATTTTGTTCTAAACACGTCTAAATTTCTTTCCTTCGTGGAACACAAAAAGAGATGTTAGGCAAAATGTTAGGCTCAGTCACCATTAACTTTTATTGTATGGAAAAATGCAATGACAGTAAATGGTGACTGAGGCTAGCATTATACCTAAGATCTCTTTTTGTGTTCTATGGACCAAACGGAAAAACATTAGCATGAGTAAATAATTACAGAAATGTAATTTTTGGGTGAACTATCCATTTAAATGTGCACTCAGTAATTTTTTTCTCATTAAAAAAAGTTTTACCCCTATAGAAATGTTTAATACTTTTGAAAAGTATGTAAAAAATCATGTAACCTCACATGAGAAAACAACTGTTAGCCTACAGTAGAAAAACATAATGAAAGTTCTGTTGAAATGACTGGACCTTTTTCCCCCTCTTCATGTCTTGACATATACATGTCAGTGAACAGATGTGAATATGTCTTAAAGAAGTTGCTTAGAAATGTATACATACAATAAAGTTACCAATATTAAAATGTATGTTCTGTGAATGTATTTTAACTGTAAAATTAATCCATGAAATAAAAGCAGAAGAATAATCTCTGTGACAAAAATACTGTAAACTCACTCTGGCCCCCCCTTGAAAACGTAGCAGAATGACCTGGCCCTGGCAGCAAAAAGTTTGGGGACCCCTGGTCTAAATACAGTATATATCCAATGCATAACTTGTGATAATATCAAAAAATTAGGTTTGTTACAAGGTTGGCTTATAGAGATCAGCCAGTGCATGGAGCATTGAAGCCATCTACTGGCCATAGTTGTCATTTCATGTAATTGTTATTTTTATTCCAGCAGATGTCACTGGAGACCCCCAGAGCATGACATGCTTTGATGTTTTGACAATATTTCAATTGGCTGAAATGGTTTTATTTGAATTGTATACTGTAGTGTTTTTACTATACTGAAAATAGTGTTATTACATTTCTTTAAAAAAAATTTGGGGTTACACATTTGATGTATCGGGTCAAATTGACCCCAACAGATGGAACGGGGTTCTTTTTTTATAATTGTACAAGGATTAAATTATGTTAACACACTTATGGTTTACAACTAGTGGCTATACTTTTGAAGTATTTTAACGTTTATGGATTGACCCCTTTCACTTCTATAGTAAGTGCCTCACTCTAACACTGATTTTCTTTCTTTCTTTTTTTCTTTTTTTTTTTAAGAAAAGGTGGGGCAAGTTTAAATAACTTTTTTGTGGTAATCAATATTATGAAACCTGCAATATTCATTTAATCATGGCTGACTGTGAATAGTGCATATCTACAATGGCATCAGTAACTAAGAACAACTGCCATCAACAGCAGCCATGCCGCTAGGTGTCAATACAACAATACAATAGACGACTACTATATCGGCCAGTGCAGCATGAACAAAAAATACAGAGTGCACATTTAACGCCCATGGTCGCTCATGTGAGCCTCATATGCAAGGAAATTTGGAATGTGTCAATATGTTTAAACATGCATACTTTTGCTTTGGATATCTTGTTTAGATCGAGTGTTGTAAAGTGCTTTGTGTGTGCCGAAGGTGTGTGTTTATTGAGTAAAACACACTTAATGTGTGTTTGAATGGTATGTGTATGTGTCAACATCTGAGTTTTTCTTGATGCAGCTGCAAGGACGCGTTTTGGTAGTCTGAGGCATATGTGTGCCGACGGAGCTGAAATGAAGTGGTGTTCTGTGTCTCTGTCATCACTGGCAGTCTGTCTCGACACATCCACACGCACATTCACACACATGATGGTCTTGCTTAGCCTCAACACATGCAAAACACCCTGAGCTGTTTAACATGGTACACAAATAAAAAAAATAAAAAAAATGCATGTGCAGTGCATGCTCAATCAATATTTCTTATAAACATTTGCATCTCCAGGGGAAAATTTAATTGCTCAGAGGGTGCTCTTTCATAGCTCAGGAGACATAATGGAGTTCTCAGTTATGCTGATAAGTATCAACTTGGTCCCAAGGAGAAATAAAAATAGACACAAATGAGACCATTTTTGACATGTAGTACTGAAAGAGAAAAGAGCCTTACGATGAATGTGGATAGCATAGCTCAAAAAATCTGGTCTTGGAAGAATCTGATGTTTGAATTCATATTGAAATCTCAAAATTACTTTTGATTGCAGACTTTTGTATCTTGGCAAATCTGTGCACAATGTGTGACATTACTTAAAGCTGAAGTGTGTAATTTGATTGTTTCAAACGGGTTTCCCAAACATTCCCCCATCTACCATTGGTCGATCAACACATGGTACTCTACTGTTGGTAGTTACTGTAGTCTCACCCAAACCTGTGTCATTGGTAAAGCCAAATTTGCTGTGTGGGGCTGGTCAAACAAACAAACAAACAGAACGAATGGGCCTGTTCGTAATCTTTAAAATACACAAAGTTTCAAAAGTATAGCCACAAGATGTAAACATTATACGTGTTAACATTATTTTGATGCGCTAAAATTGGTTACTAATCATATTTGTGTAAAGTTAAATGCAATATTACACCTTCGTTGTCATGACGACATAATGCAGTATACCCTGTTATTTGGTAGCATTGTAACACCGGTAGATTCCTGATTTTATCACACTAAAATGATAGCAACAGTTATTGTTTACATCTTTGCTTACTTTAGAAACAGTGAGTGTTTTACTGTAACCGCAATTTCTGCTTTTTTTTTTTTAAATAAACGAGGGACGAGTCAAAATTATTTTTGTGGTAATGCCACGAAAGCTGCGATCTGAAAAAGCATTTTTATCGTGGAAAATAATAATATAATAATTTAATAATATTAATAAAAATAATCTTACAAATATACTAAAGAAAAAGTTATCCCTTCCATTAAATCTCGTTGTTTGGGAATAACAAATTAGATATGAAAGTATCATTTGTGTTTTTTCTTTCCAATGGAGCAACACACTTGCAGACCAGCATTGGGAGTCCTGGCTAATATATTTAATGTGTTGTGTCTGCTATCTGAGGTCCACATCAGTTAGTCATGCAGCAGTTAAACCTGATTCTAAGGCATGGGTAGGTGACTCGTCGCCTGAGATCGGCTCATCTCGTGCAGATTGTCTGGCCTGGAAAGCAGAGATGACCGAGAGCCAGCTAAGTGAGATGGATTTCCAGCAGTTCTAGGTCTGTTTGTCATCTGAGTTTTGTCACATGAGAGGAAGGAGGGAATAGTGAGAGAGAGAGAGAGAGAGAGAGAGAGAGAGAGAGAGAGAGAGATGGAGACATATACGTATTTGCTCAGGCCCTTAAGACTGAAAGAAAATAAAACTGTCTTTTAAGATGTTCCTCTGTGGTGGTTTAAAAACCGAAGCAGGGTTGGATGACTATAACTTTGAAAACAGAAGGAAAAGGAGGGAAAAAGAGGGAGTTAAACAGAGTGGTGAAGAGTGATGGAGAATAGCTTGAACTCCAGAGAGAGAGAGAGAGAGAAAGAGAGGGAGGGAGAGCAGGATAAGTTGGGGGAAAGTTAGTGGCCCAGTGGGGATTTCTTCTGGAGTTCAGTCTCCTAGGCTGGGGAAGGGAGGGAGGAGGGAGGAACTTTGGTCAGCACTATGAAGTTGGATTAAATGTCCAAGTCAACTCTTTTTTTTTTTTCACCCTCAGACTTCACGGAACAGTTTCTAACAAAAGATTTTCAGCGGGAGAGAAGAAACTGCAGAGTTAGTCGCTTTTAGGGATACACTCTGTCTCTGAATGACAATATGTCAGACTAGGTGACATTTACATTGCATTTACAGTTATATTTAATTATTTAGCAGACACTTTTATCCAAAGTGGATTACAAATTAGCAAAAATGCAAGTACTTTATCATACAGAAGCCAGAAAAGTTCAAAAGCTACAGCAGAAGTTTAACTGCGGAAAAAATAGAGAAAGACGACAAAACGTGTCTAGGAACTAAGGAAAAGTCTTTGTTGATCAGGATATTTTTGGATGCATCATTCTAACACAATAATGCAAGAAAAAATGAATGAATAAATTATAATTTTTTTCTTTCTGTTTTTCTATGATAAAGCCAGACACTGTAACTTAACATCCTTTTAAAGATTCATGGATAATTAGGGACTTTAAAGTTTTGCTCCTTCACCTTGGAATAAAGAGTAGATTAGACTTCACAACTTCCTCCTTCCACCATTGTACTTTTTGATCTCTTCTTTAGTTTGTTCTTTTGTCACTCTCTTCCTTTATGACACAACAATTACATGAAGAACCTCAGCATCACAATTGATGTACTTTACTGTCTGCTCAAACAAAAGGGCTATTAAAGTGCTCTCTCTCAGACTCCCCCACTCATTTTCTCCTCTCCCTCTCCTTCTTTTTCTCTCTTCCTCTCTCTCTCTTCCTTTCTGTGTCTGTGAGGGTCACCTAAAGAAAATAAATGAGAACCATAACAAAGTCAAGAGCCACAAGATCAATAAACAGCCTAATGAATACCATTTTCAGCGCAAGCCCCGACGTGCACAGAGAAGGACTCTTTGTTTCTTTGCAAGTGCAAAAAAGAATGGGAGGTTTTGGAAAATGAAAAGCAGAACGTTTGTGAGTGTATTTGGAAGGGAGGACACTATGTGTTTATAGAAAACCCAACCAGCAACACAGATTGACAGGAAATGGTGTCTTTTCTTAGGCGGCTGGGCCGTACCACAACCAGCAAGCTGACGGGGGTGGGGAAGATGGTGAAGATGGATGAGGCACGGCCGAAGCTCAGACACCTCTGTTGCTCCTGGCATTGTGTTCAGCTGTTTGCTTGACTTGAACCCTGGTATGACTCCGTCCACTCCCCAGCTGTTCACTCATTGAAAGCCATTGGCACTAACACTGGCAGAGCTATTTATTTCATAGGGCTTTTTTTCCAGGTCATGTAGTCCTGAATGCCTGTGTGTGGCAGAGGTATATGTATGTTGTAGTTTTATTGGAGATTGAGGGCTTAATTTAGGGCTGGAATGGAATTGGGCAACTGGGGTTGTGTAGGTTACTGGCAAGAAGACATGTTGAATTAGCTGATTATTTGTGAGCCACATGGTACAATCTAGTACTGGTATGACAAGCCCAAGAAACATAAGTCAGGGTAGAATACACAGCAAATGAATGCACGGCTATGAGGGATAGAAATATAGAGAAAGCATTGTCTTAAATGTAAAGTGTTTAATTTCTATGCCACTATTGTTGTCAAATGGAATTTCAAAAGTAATGGAATAATCTGCCCTAAACTCAACGTCATCGGTTGAGTCAATCAGTACGTTTACATGCATGGTTGGGTAATTCTCATGAAACCTGTCAAGAAAATGCCCTGGTGCTATTTTACTAAAATCAAAAGAGCAAAACTTCCGCCATTACTCTGACAGGCATTTGCTATTTTCCAATGACAGCCTATGGAAGTATGGATTTTATAAAAATAATCTAAAGAATTTGTTGCGGGGTCATTTGTAATAGTGACACAATATACCAGAGAGGATACCTGCAGTTTTTTTCTTTCTTTCTTTCTTTCTTTTTTTTAAATCTTATATATTTATAAATCTGGTGAAGATCATGTTATGGACTAAACTTTGTCAGCCATTATTCCCAAATGAACATACACCGATCAGCCACAACATAAAAACCACCTGCCTAATATCGTGTAGGTCCCCCTCGTGCCGCCAAATAAGATAGCGCCAACCCGCATCTCAGAATATCATTCTGAGATGCTGTTTTTCTCACCACAATTGTACAGAGCGGTTATCGGAGTTACCGTAGACTTTGCCAGTTCGAACCAGTCTGGCCATTCTCTGTTGACCTCTCTCATCAACATGGTGTTTCCATCCGCAGAACTGCCGCTCACTGGATATTTTTTGCTTTTGGCAGTTGGCACCATTCTGAGTAAATTCTAGAGACTGTTGTGTGTGAAAATCCCAGGAGATCAGCAGTTACAGAAATATTCAAACCAGCCCGTCTGGCACCAACAATGATCCATGCGATTATCTAATCAGCCAATCGTGTGGCAGCAGTGCAGTGCATAAAATCATGCATATACGGGTCAGGAGCTTCAGTTAATTTTCACACCAACCATCAGAATGGGGAAAAAATGTGATCTCAGTGATTTGGACCATGACATGATTGATGGTGCCAGATGGGCTGGTTTGAGTATTTCTGTAACTGCTGATCTCCTGGGTTTTTCACGCACAACAGTTTTTAGACTTTACTCCGAATGGTGCCAAAAACAAAAAATATCCAGTGAGCGGCAGTTCTGCAGATGGAAATGCCTTGTTGAAGAGAGGTCAACAGAGAATGGCAAGACTGGTTCAAACTGACAAAGTCTGTGGTAACTCAGATAACTGCTCTGTACAATTGTGGTGAGAAGAATATCATCTCAGAATGCTATTCTAAGATCTGTTTTTCTGGCACGAGGGGGACCTACACAATATTAGGCAGGTGGTTTAAATGTTGTGGCTGATCGGTGTATAACATCTGCAACGACACCTACATTTGCTCCAAGGTAAATTAAAGCTAATAACTGAACATTAATTTATTTATGTATTGATTCAATTCATATTAAAAGCAATAGTAAATAAACAGTTCACAGCATCAAAATGAGTAATCGCTATTAAATTAAAAGTTTTTCTCTTTTCAAGTGACAAGTAGTTTCAAGTAATAATCATTTGCCTTGATTCTGATTCACATTCTCCACAGTTTTTAATCAAATTACTTTGTAATGTAACAATTTCTTTTACAAAACACTTAAGATAAATATGCATTACAATGTCACCCTTCATACCAGCCCACGTAAAAATATGATCCATTCCGTTTATGAGAATATTTTGCCAAAAATACCGCAATCTCCTATTCATTCCAATGGGGAGTTCTGCAGAGCTTAGAGCTTGTAATTGCCCTAAATGTAGGCTTCATTCTTTATTACAAAATATATTATTTTTTTTGGATATGAGGTTAAATATGACCTGGACATTTACTTGACAGATTCTTGATAATTGAGCTACAGCATAGTTTTGCATAGTCAAGGTTTTATGACACGTAATTGAATATTTTTAAGTTAAGGACGTCTGTTAGTTTAAGAAGTGTTTAATACACGTCGCATGTCACCTTTGGCTTTTGGGATATCGCACAACACAGAGGCCAGTTGTGGTCTGATTAACATGTTGCTGGACGAAGCTGAGCTATAATCACATTATCTAGGTCTGTTAGTCCGACATCGCAAAATCGCACTGGACTACAGCATTTACATGACATTTTATTGTTTAAGTCTGATGGAAATGTAACTTTTAAAGTGTATGTTAATGTACTGATTGCTGCTATTTCAGGATGGTTGGGATACTTAAATAAACAGAGCATTTTTTTGTTTTGTTTTTTTGGTTATTGCGCAACAGAGCCACAGTGGTTATACTTTATGGTGAAATCAAATTATGAATGGCTTACTTATGTATACTGTATATAAAATCACACACATTTACATCACATTTTAGGGCCTAGGTTGAATAAAATTTTCAAACCAATGAGATTTTGTCCATTGGAAATTGTTTAGAAAGACACATTTCTAATCAAATTTTCTCAGCTGAACAATCACATTGAGCAGACTGTACTCCCATCCCTCACAGGCTCATTTTCATTTGCGTCAAATTAAATATGTGGTCTACCCTGACTAAGGCCCATGGGAAGGCAATCGAATTCATCATTTCTATGTTGCGAGTCTGAAGGCGAGCCATGACATTCCATTCCGCGTTCATCTTCCTGTTGGTCTCCTGCCTGGCGTCCTCTAGTGCTTGGATTCTCCCTGCAAACTAAATAAAAGTTCTTCTTTTAAAAGGCTCTGTGAGAGCCAGAGGGGCTTTGAATATTTGCCACATACTTAATGAGGTAGAGACAGCAGTGGCCATCAGTCATTTACTCTGTTTTTGTGGAGACAAAGGAGAGAATTTTGCCCTGGCATCTGCTGCTTGCACAATGCTCTCTCTCTTTCGCTCTCTCTCTCTTGCTCACTCTCTCTGTGGACTTTAATGTGGTTATGATTAGAGACGGGGCTGAGGGACGGGTTTGGGTGGGGGGTGGGGGGGGTTCTCAAATTTACTGCAGGGAAAAAAGGGGGAGGTGCAGAGTCAGAGAAAGAGAGATAGAGTGAGTGTTTATGTGTAGTGCATGCTGAAATATGAATCAGAAAAGAGACAAGAAGAGGCCAGCAAGAATCAAATAAAAGTTTGTCCTCTAACCAGATCAGGCCTGGCAAGCTTACACACAAACACACACACAAGCACTGTGGCCCCTCCCTGTGGCCCTCACTCTTTCTCTCCACCCCCTCTCTCTCTCTCTCTTACCTCCCCTCGATTACTCTCTCTCTCTCCACCCACCTCTGTGTGTGCACGGCTGAGGCAGTTGGTTTGCTCCAGTGTGTCTGAGAGCCGGGAGTGCTATGTGGGGCTGTTATTTAGGTCTGTTACAGCACGCTAGGAGCAGCTCACCCCGAGTGCAGAGTCGCAGCCTAGCCAGCCAGCAACCAGCGCCTCAGTTCAGACAGCGAGGGAAAGAGAAACAAGCAGCGTGATAGAGTGACAGAGGGACGGAGGGAAAAACATACAGAGGAAACCCTTACAAGAGCAAAACAGCAGGATTAGGCGGCACGCAAATCCCGAGTACAGGAATTCCAGTGAGGGATTTAGTGCTGTCGTAGCTGCGGGTGTTGTTATTGTTTTTTGTTTTTTTTGCAACGTGAGCCAGTACAGAATCTAATAGGGAACGGGACGGAGGGAAAGTAGGTGACTGCATTCAGAATCGCTTTTAGTTGGAGGTGGGTGGGTGACGCACTATGTTCGACTGTATGGAGGCACTGGGCATGGGTCCCCGCCAACTCTATGATGTCACTAACCGGGGTGCCTGTATGCTTCGGAAGGCGAGCCCCTTCTATGCCGGACTGGACCCTTTCGCTTGGACGGGTTCGGCCAGCGTACGTTGTAAGTGTTTGCATCTCTATCTATCTGTCACTCTGTCATGCCACTACCTAAACAGGACTGCAGGAAAAGGACCCTTCGTGCCAAACTAACCATAAGTTAGAGCACTCAAGCTGCTTCTGTGCATCCATCATGCTGTGTTTGTGTATTTTAGAGATGGAGAGAGAGACTGTGTGAGAGAGAGATAGTGCTGTTTGATTTGATTGTTTTCCATGATTGTCGCAAAAGAGTCTGGTTTCACCAACAGTGTGGGTAACCTGATTTTTGACCTTGTCAGTTGATGAAAAGTTAAACAGAAAGGAAGTAATGTGAGAGGGAGAGATGAAAGAGAGAGTGTGTTTGAGAAACACACACAGAGAGAGAGAGAGGTAGGTGGGGGGGAACCTGACACTGTGCTATAATTTCAATCATGCAGATTGCATTTGTCTTCTTCACTTCACAATTGTGCCTGACAGCTCTGGTATCCCGGCATGCCTGACCAAGGCTCAGCCCACACAACAGCATCAAACAAGCGTAAAAGTGTGTGGAAAAAAAAGGGAAGGACATTTTTTAAGTATGTGTCACAGATAGAAAGCTCAAATTTGGAAACATAAGAAACTCAATGAGATAGACAAAAAGAGTGACATAAATTGTAAAGAAATGACATCAGTATATTGAGTGGAATGTTCATGATTAAGTCGAATCTGTGGAAATAAGTTTGAAAGATGGAGAGCTCCATTTTATCTCAACATTGCAATCATTTTATTTTTCCTTCCTCTGTTCCAAACTGTAGACAGCCTTTGGCTCTATAAACAACCCAGCTTTGACACATACAAAACTGGGGTCCATTTTCATTGGCGACAGGGGGAACTGGACTGTATGTGAGAGAGTGCGTGTTGTGTATTTTAGGCCAGGTCCACACTAAATTTGAAATAATTTGAAAACGCATTGATTTTGCTATGTTTACACCTCTCATCTACACTGAAAACTGAGACTTTCGAAAACTTACACTGAAACGCTTACACTGAAAAAACGCATTCATTTCGCTAGATTTACACCTCTCATCCAGAAGTCACTGAAGACTTCTGAACTTTCAAAAATGCTCTCCAATACAACATATTTTGGAAAACGGTGACATTAGGAAACAGAGTTTTCAAACGAAAACAAATTAGTGTGGATGCGGCCTGAGAAAAGCATCCAGTTCAGTAAACATTGCTGTTAGCCTTTCTGAGCCTCAAGCTTTTCCTAAAATGCACGCCACTGTTTTCCATTTGTATTTGTCGAAACTTCTGCTTTTTGTTCCCTCTTCTCGGCCTCTGAGGGCGAGTCATCCGTCTTCATTAATCGTGAAGACACCAACGTTTCAGTGGCTGTCAGCCACACTGGGTTCTCTTTAATGAAGACAGATGCCCTGTCTGAGCTCGACCCAGAGGGGAGGGGAGGGTAGGGGGGCCAGGGCCATAATGCCTCTTCTCCTCAGCCTGGGCCCTGACGATAACAAGATGAAATCTGTTTATTTAATCAGTCATGTCTCACCAACGCCACGCAAGCACACACTCAGGAACCACATTGGAAATCGAGTCCTCCGATGCACCGCGGCTTCTCAAGTTCCATTACTTCCTGGTTCCAGGAAACAGGCGAGATTGAGTGGCAATCGCACAGATCCCGCTGCCTTCAGGGAAGAGCTGGAGCGGTGTATGGTTACAGCCCTCTGTGCCCAGTAACCTCTGTAAACAAGGCTGGCCTATCCAACTGCAGGATCGCCGGGGTTCCATACACTCAGTACAGTTGCTCCTTATTGTCCTCTTCAAACAAATGAATCAAAGTTTTAGCCCAATATCTCATTAGAGACAGGTGGGTAAACTCCATTGGCCATTCATTGGACGCATATTCATTCATTTACTTCAGCCCTGAATCGTGTTGTCTCCAAATTGTAGCTATTGGGGGACATGCAGTGCCCATGTGAGCACCATGGCTTAAAGAAACGTGCTAGGTTCAATATAAATGAAGCTCAATCCACAGCGTTTACAGCATAATGTTGATTACCACAAAAAGTAATTTCATAAAAAAATAAAAATAAAAAAAAGAGCAAAAATTTTGGTTAGAGTAAAGGTCCCAGCACACTTACGTAGAAGTTCTTTGTTCTTCGTTCAGAGGTAAAAAGAAGTTTGAAACAGCTGAGCAGCAACATACTGTTTGCGAACATTCAGAGACTGGCCATGATGCTGGGGGAGGTGTTTAGAGGAACATTTACATATAAGGACCCTCAAGAATACAAGAATGTAAAACAGATGAAACTAATATGAAATTAAAATGTGTTATCAATGACTACATGCCTCATTCTACGAGTAGAATTCACTCAAGATCATTAAAAGAAGCTGTTTTAACTACTCGACATGATTTAAAGTATTATATATGCATTAGATGTGTACTTTGTTGGTTACTTTCTGAATTCATGGAGCTAATGCGCTTACACGCTATACGCAGACATAATATGCCCTGATTACACACTGTTTTTGTTGTTTATGATGACACTGATACTACTGCATATCTTACTTTGGGCAGATATCTTACGCTGCAGAAGGCACATGAGTTAAGCAACATAAAACAAAAGAGTGAATGTGCACTTAAAAGTATTTGTGTACATTTGATTCCTTGATAATGACACTAAGTTGCACCAGCTCGCTAATAAATCTGCACACCGGTGTGTTCATGTTGACTGATCTTAACTGATGGAACAGGAATTAACTGTCGGCCTCAAAGTAGGTGGAGCTCCAGGTCACACCTACCGATGATGTGGACCATTGGCAGTAAGTATGTGTTAAGCAGCAGGTACGAAGTTTTCCTAAAATTTCGCCCTGGCGTGCTGTTACGAACCACCGAAACAACCCCAAAAACACTTTTTTGGCCAGATATTGTTCTAAATTATGTCACAGTCACATCCATTTGTTCTTTGATTTCGAAGGGAGTGTGCAGGGGCCTTGAGGCACTTAGAATGGAAGTAAATGGGTCCAGTCCATAAACATTAAAATACACACTGTCAAAAGTATAGCCACAAAACACTACATGTGTTTACATGATTTTAGTGTGCCATGATTACACCATTTTCAGCCCTTTTAAACCTTTGCAGTCTATAGTATGGAAGTTTTGTTCTCTTAAAGACTTCTGTAACTGGGACTCAGATGTTTTATGTGGTGGATAGCATTTAGATTTAGGTTTGTTTTCACCACATAGTGCTTGTGCTTTGCACTTGTTTTAACACAGAAATGTGCCACTCTGTTGTTTTGTAATGGCATCTGTGGAAACTTGAACCACACCGTAAACCAAGCTGACAATGAAGTGTCGTCGCTTGCATTGCCACTGCACCATTCTCAACCCCCTGCTGCCTGTTAGAGGTGAAGAGCAAGAGAATCTCAGGCCACTGTCAGTGTGGCCAGTCTTTCCTGTTTTTATGTTCTTTAGTTCAAGAGCTTTGCAGGTTTTTTAATTCAATGTCAGAGGTTAAGGAGAGGCTATGCATGGACTAATGTCGGCTCTCATGCCAATATGTGCTGCTCTTGTTCCATCTCTGAAAGGAAAGAGCAGTGAAAGAGCTTATTTTTATTGTGTCATACTTTGAAGACAGACTTTATTGAGTCATACAATAAAAGGAAGTGGGCTGGTGATTTAGTAATCTATAAGCTAGAAAGATAGCATCACATTTCTGTTCCGAGTTTCTCTTTTTATGTGCTAGTTTATCTCTTAAAGGGATAGTTACTTAAAAAGAAAAATTCTGTCATTTACTCACCCTCTTGTTGTTCCAAATCTGTATGCCTTTTATTATTTTATCAATGGTGACTGGGACTAACATTCTGCCTAACCCTTTTGTGTTCCACTTAATAAAAAAGCCATACAGGTTTGGTACAACATGATGATTGAATTTTCATTTTTGGGTGAACTATCCCTTCAAATTTCACACACTGTTTTGCTAGGAGGTGAAGTCATCAACCACAATACAGTATGTTTTCTTGAGAGGTTTATTTTACAAATTCTTGGGGCTTTTATTTAGTATCGGATGGCGGGCTTTTGTTCTAGCTCTCTTATAAAGAGGACCGTTTTTTAAGGTTCATGGGTACAATCTCAGATCATCTTCCTGTCCTGATCTCCTGAGCTCATACACACACTCCATTGTTTTTTTTTCTGCAAACTATGCTGTCCACATCAGAGTCTGATAAGGACTCTGAAACAAAGCTGTGCGTGAAAGACAGGGAAATGAGGGCTTCCTGTGTCCGTTGTCACTCGCAGCCTCTCATTTTTTGTTTTAATGGAAGTCTTTAATTATTTCATTATAATTACAAAAGATTCAATTAAAAGATTAGAGTGCCCGAGGAGGCAGGAGAATAAAAAACGATACTTGGTTGATTTGATGGTTGTGTGGTGTGTGTGTGTGTGTGTGTGTGTGTGTGTGTGTGTGTGTGTGTATGCTGGAGGAAATGGTATTCGTATTTATTTCTGTAGAGATTTTCTGATGTTGGTAAAAAAAACCAGCCATAAATAGTGTTTCTACATAGCATGTGATAAGTGCCCTTATTTACTTGGCTTGCGTTATTCAGTCCTGTACTTTGTTTCAGGAGCATTTTAGCCCATGCACAAGCATTAATATGCCCATTCTCTGTTTTGCACTAAGAAATATCACTTCTGATGTGTTTTTGCCATCAGTGGTGTTGTGAGGTCCTTAAAAACTCTATTTAAGTTTTTATCTGGATTGCAAGTGCATGTGGTGTTCTGTTTGTTTATGTGACTTTATATACTGTAGATAGATATTTGTTGTGAGATATACATTGTCCTGTATGAACTGTTATTTGTTTTCTAAACCATGATCTTTCAGATATAAAAGATTTTTCTGTGCAGTCATTCCAGTAGCTGGGTGATTCTCACTAAATCTGTCAAGACAATTAGATTTTTACTCCAAAATCAAAAGAAACAAATATGAATTTAGATTTGAAATGAAGAAAATGAGGGCTGTTTTTAGGGCCATTAAGATTTTTTACATTGTGAGTTTATTTTCATGACAGTTATACACATTTTAACCCTCAATTCTTAATAACGCAATGTGGAAAAAGATGCTCATTATGATATTCTCCTTCGCAATATAAAAACAAAATTATATATTGTTTAAATTGTAAATAATTTATCATACAGTAGAACTACTCCCTTGGTACTGCCTTTCATTTTTATTGATTTTACTAATTAGAAAAAAAATTCTGTTATGGTAATGAGAATCATCATTTAAAACAATGGAAATAGTGAAATGAAACATCCAGATGTATTACGGTAATGAGAATTGGGGTGTAAAATATGCTTACGTGTCCTGAAAATAATGCCAGAATGCAAAAAAATCTTAATGGTCCTAAATATAGGCTTCATTTTCTTTATGAAAAATACAGTATACTTAAAAAAATAATAATATTTTTGATTTGGGGTTAAATATGACCAGGACATTTTCTTGAAAGGTTTCGTGAGAAAAACCCATCTATAGTAGCAGCTTTTGAGTCTATTGCATCTTCATAGCAACACCCACTTTCATCTGTATCTGTGAATAATGTATAGAGTGTAGAGTGTTACTATGATTTAAAGGTAGAGCGGTAGCTGTTGTGATGATGGCTGTTGAACCCTGTTTAAGCCCTGACGAGGCCACTAAGATTCCACAGTGTGCCGTTGGAATCCATTTGCTGCTGTAAGGGCAGTTTATATTATCTTAGCAGGGTCAAAGAACCGTAAATAAGACAGATACGGCTCTCATAGAACAGCAACGATGAATGTTTTGCGCTTACAGGACAAACTCATTGGCCCTTCCAAATTTACCCAAGTTCTGTTCAAGAAGTGTTGCTAATTAGCTGTTTTTCCGGCTCACTTTCATGGGTCTCTGAGAGACAAATGAGGCCAAGCATCATGGGTTTGAAACTCTGGGTAAGACTCAATGGCTGTCAGAGTTTGGCCATCACCTCCCTTTTGTCCAGTGATTTAGTGGTTGTTTACTGAGAGCTCCAGTGACTGGTTGGCAGATTCTCTCTGGGGGCGAGGCGTTGGCAGGATCTGTGTAAGTCTGAAACCATGTGTGAGCTCAGTGTGAGGGGAGAAGTTCTGTTACCAGTATGTTGTTGACTGACAGCTTGGCTCCATTGTTGCTAGCGCTCACTGTTTTGTGGAGAGGTGAGCCGAAATATAGCACAAGCTGCCCTGCTCTACTCTGCAGTGGAAACCAGCAGTCAGTCAATCATTCATTTTATCTAAAATGAGAATCAGATTGGGCTACTAGCACTGTTGATGAAGATATGCTTCTTAGAAGAAACAACATAGTCTTGTGACAACATGTAATAATTTGCATGAGATGGTGAAAATGTAAGATATCGTGTCATAAGGTTCTTATGACTTTTCTTCCCATAGAGACCAATCAATCAACAAAAAGAATTTCAAATCGATAAAATACAGGCAACAAATTTTAGCTAGTCTCCTATACAACACTTTATTTTAAGAAAGAAACTTCAGTGGGGCCCTGGGTAGCACAGCAAGTAAAGACGCTGACTACCACCCCTGGAGTCGCAAGTTCGAATCCAGGGCGTGCTGAGTGACTCCAGCCAGGTCTCCTAAGCAACCAAATTGGCCCAGTTGCTAGGGAGGGCAGAGTCACATGGGTAACATCCTTGTGGTCGCTATAATGTGGTTCTCGCTCTCGGTGGGGCACGTGATTAGTTGTGCGTGGATGCCACGGGGAATAGCGTGAAGCCCCACACGCGCTATGTCTCCACGGTAACGCGCTCACCATGTGATAAGATGTGCGGATTGACTGAGATTTGTCCTCCGCCACCCGTATTGAGGCAAGTCACTACGCCACCACAAGGACCTAGAGCGCATTGGGAATTGGGCATTCCAAATTGGGGAGAAAAGGGGAGAAATTAAAAAAAAAAGAAAAAAGAAAGAATCTTCAGTGAACAAATTTGGTTACTCAGTAATTATGTATGCAATACAGATGTATATTCATAACCTGTAATGCGCTTTCTTAGACTCGAAATCATGGTTTGGTTTGGGGTTGGTGTTAAACTTAGGAACAATCCTAATAATATTGTTTGTTGGTTCATTTATTTTCCTCTATGGGAGTAAAAACCAACTTGCACAATTTATTACGATTTTGCCATCTCGTACTAATTATTACAACTTGTCATGCGATCAGATTGGAAGACATTGGTTCAGGTAGTATGCTCTTTTGCAAACATTGAGATTGCCTCCTATGCAAGTTTTAATATTGAACGTTATCTCAGTGCTTAGTGATAATGAGAAGATATGGACATTATTGCTGTAGCGCCTACAAGGTACTGAAAATACTTTCAGACTGTTTATATCCATGATTTCATATCACAAATACTGTTGTAGCTCTGGTATGCGAAAAACAACCTGCCGTATGATGGGTTCTCAAGTTTTTTTGATGTGTATGTACAGATGGAGGTGAGAAAATGTTATCCTAAATCAGCCATTAAAGAGCACGAGAATGCTTGTTAGGGCCGACCATCTGTACTTTACCACCACACATCCATCTTTTTAAATGATCATCTGCTGTCTGAAGTCTCAGCACAGCCTTTAATATGAGCAGGGGAAAGACAGGTCTGCGTCTCGGATGGTCTATGCTCCATTTAGAAAAGCTGTGTTGGCTCAAAATAAAAAACTTATTGTGGGTAACTCAAAGTCGGATTTGCCTTTCAAGGTGACTTCCATGAAGGTTACGGCTGGGATCTGTTTGTTGACCTCTTGAGTTATTAGAAGACATCCGATTGCATGCGGTATTGCTCTGCAACTTCGCAATTGCCAGCTTCTACGAAGTGTGCCAGTCCACACCCTAACATCTCAGACAGTCTCTGAAAGTGTACTGCCACGCTGAAGTGAAACATTCCACTCATGTAAGCACACATCATAATGTAATTTTCTCTATAGTCAAAGCAGAAGTTTCTCACAGACGCACCCATGTGCCATTAGAGAGAACAGAACTATGCCAGGCTGTTGGACTGATAGTGAAAGGCTCGGTATATATACACCAGAAACCCACAGCTACTACATGCCTTAACCACAAATCATGAAAACAGCAGGAAGCCACAGCACTTTTGGCTCCTCTTGCCATGCAAAGCAAAGTTTAGTGTAGGGCTCATTCAATTACTATAGCCAACCAAAGCTAGACAAAGGCTTGGTCAAATCCAAATCCAATCAGCTAATTCACAACAATTACGTACACTGGTGATCAGGACAACAGAATGAGACCAGAGCATGTCCAACAAACCTGCTGTTTACTCCAACACTTTTTTTGCAGGATTAAGGTGTGAACCTTGCTTGTTCAACTGCTTCTTCTTTTGTGGTTTCTATTGTTTGGGGAAGGAAGCAATAAGGGCCAAACAAGGAGTTCCTCCGCCCAAGTCCCGAGCAGAGAGACACTTCAGACAAGTTCCCCGTCTTGAAGCAGGTGAGCACAGACAGCTAGACAGATGGTGAGGAAGTCTGTGTGGAGCAGAAGATCAAAGATAATTGTTAGACGAGGCTGTCTCACTGCCTGTTGGCTTCTCCGTTGATCAATGGCTGTGTCCATGGAGGAGGCATCCAGCCATTGGAGTGGAGATGAATTAGAGGAGACACTCTCACTCAGGGGCTGACAGCACAGATGAAGCCTGGTAGGGGTGCTGGAGATGCAGTGGAGTTGCAAATTTGGATGTCTGCACCAGAAATCTGTCTCCTCTAAATCAGGCCTTCATTGTTTGTCTTTGTGTGCTAATTACCCCTCACTGCCTAGTTTGGATAGAGTCCTACCAGTTAAATTATACAAAAAAAGCCCATTTAGTAAAAAAACATTTTGCCAAATCAGCTGTGTTTGGGGCTAGAATAAACCTTTGGGTCAATACAAAAAATACATAGATGTTCTTCAGCTGTTCATTTCCAGCACCTTCAGTAAAAAAAAAAAAATTTCAAGCTCTTTATTCCACTGTAAAGGGTTCTTGAGTTGGCTGTTTGGTTCTTTGGAAATTAGAAAGTTCTTTGTGTTACACTATAAGTTCTAGGTTACATAAGCTGAACAGTTGTTGTTTTGTGGAACAGTGCCATTCAGTATCAATCCTGGTTTGATTGCATGAATACAGTTTCTTTTTCCACCACAGTGCTGCAAAATCAGAATTCGAATGGACTGACTGAGCAAGTGTCCAATTGTGAGTTACCACATACTAAAGGCATTCCACCAGCACGGATAATGCGGATAGCTAAGAGTAATCCTGGTTGGGAACGGTTTGTTATTGTACCGAACTGTGCTCAAATGGAAATGACCGTTCTCATAACCGATGGTGAAAAAGCAACTACAGGTAATTTTCTTAAGATCTAGAGAATAAAAAGTTTTTTGTGGAACTTCTAATTGTCCCCC
This sequence comes from Myxocyprinus asiaticus, assembly GCF_019703515.2. Taxonomy (NCBI): domain Eukaryota; kingdom Metazoa; phylum Chordata; class Actinopteri; order Cypriniformes; family Catostomidae; genus Myxocyprinus; species Myxocyprinus asiaticus. The sequence goes on from NC_059371.1 coordinate 33,398,085, forward strand.
ATGGGCTTTATGCTGTAAACACTTTTTGATTCTAATTGACACCTTTATTTTAAATTAAGTAGACGCTTTTGCCAAAGCAACTTATATTACATTTATTATAATGACAACCCACCTGAAACACCCCAAGGTTAAATACCTTGCTCAGGGGCACAATGGTCTGCTCTTGGATACTTTGTATTAGTAGAGTTTCACAATGGCATGTCATGCATTGCTCCTTGTGGGACTCAATACAACAACCTTTTGGTTATAAGCCCTTAGCTTTAACCACTACACGTCACCACACCACCCCCGTAGAGTGTAGATCAACAGAAAAAAGCCCTCTCAGGTGGTAAGGCCAGTATCCATGTAGGTCATGGTTGGAAGGGTGGCTGATTGCCTGTAGTTGTTTAGTTTTTTGCCTGAAATCCAGGAAGGAGGACTGATGTATGGATGATTGATTACTTGTGTTCATTGACGGGCTTGTTTAGCACTGAAAGGGGGCCATTCACAGCCAAATGCTGGCTCATCTTTAAAAAAAACATTCATTAAATGGGGTATATACTGTAAGATTTGTTAATGAAGAAAGTTGAATGCACAGTGCTGTTTCTGAGAGTACTATTAGCTTAGAACTTGGAGAAGTTCCCACCTGCTGCCCTTCTGCTCACCTTATGTGAAAGTGCTGACCTGCAGAAGACCTATTTCTGACCAACTCCATGACGATAACAATAACTATCTGCATTTAGTCTGCCAACTACTCTTGGCTCATGTGCGTGCATATGTGTTTGTATGTGTATTCAAGTCTGTGTGCTGGTTATGACATGAGGGTGTAAATTCCTTGTGGATTTACTCGTAGTCTTGTCCAGTCTGGAGTAGATGGAAGTATTTCTGCTCTATCTTTCCCTCTTTCCCTCTGAGCCATCTCTTGGATGGCAGCCCAGTTTTATCACAGGGCTTCCTTTCAGAAAGAGCCTTACTGCAACAGGAAGAACTCCTCCTTTTTCACTGGCATGGGATGGAGCACATGAGGGGGAGGGCCATAGAAACAAGTAGAAAAAGGGGAGGAGTGGAGGGGGAGCTCAGGTAATGAGCTCTCAGGCAGCTGTTGACAGTAACTGCTACTGTTCAGCACCTTTAATGAATGCACACACATCTCTCAACTCCATTATTTCCCACCTCTTTTTGTACTTTATCGTGGTGCAGAGTGTTTAAAAGTGGCTCAAAAACATAGGAAGTAGGTAAACTTACACTTAATTATAACTTTAAAAAAAGGAACTGAAAATTGTTCAAATAAATTGCCAAGTACACTACCAGTCAAAGTTTGGACACACCTATTCATTGTTTATGAGTACACAGGAACTCAGCATGTTGCTACTGAATGTTCTGGTACCTCTGACATCAAACCCATTCTTCCAAGTTTCTTACAAGCACCATCTCCCATCAGACATTTTTGCATCAATTTAAATGTTTTTTCCTTTTCCTGTGGTGCTATTGAGAGCGTGTTGTGGGTTCTGGGCCCATGGAAACCAGAAAGTAATCTTGTTCACATAATCAATGATGAGTATGATTCGTAGGTTGCATTTTCACTCTAAAATTGCATTTTTACTCCAATGATGGTGAGGTTTTGTGTTGGGGTTTGAGGGTTAGGTTTTGGGTTGGGGTTTGAGTTAGGACAAATGTTTAATAAAATATGCATTCCTATTGACTGTATTATATAATGTATAGGGTTGCAGCAGTATACCGGTTTCATGGTATACCATGGTATGAAAATTGACGGTTTTCATACCATGTACATTTGCTTATCTACGGTATTGAGAAAAAATTGCAACCGGACGGAGAATCTCACCTTCGCGTGCACATCTTCTTTCCTCCTCGACTGCCTGTCAGACTCGTCAGCTTGCGCCACACAAACATGCAGCGGAGAAAATGTCAGAGAGAAGTGAGGCGAAGGGGTCTGACATAAGTGAGTGTGTGTGTGAGTTAAAGCAGTGTTTCTCAACTGGTGGGTCACGACCCAAAAGTGGGTCGCAGGACTATTCGGACTGGGTTGCGGACAGCAGGGAAAGAACAATGCCATGGTTCTCCCATTGAAGATATTTTGTCCCAAGTGATAGCCTATTTAGGACTGCCAAGGCAGATTTTATGATAATCTCACAATCAGATAAAGGCTTCTCATCTGCACTTTCGCACGAGTGTAACAGAACCAGCTCGCGATCATGATCTACTCTTCTCTCTGGCACGCGCGTGCAACAACCGGACTTCCCTCGATATTGCGGAGCGCAGACCTCAAAACTGATGTGACCAATTTCAATTCTAGTGAGACTTTTCTAGTTTAAAGCCTTACGGAGGAAGTCAAGTCAAACCTCTCAAACAGTAGGTAGCCCTGACATGCCAAACAGCACTGAGGAGGAAAAGAGCAACACTGTGCTACGCGCTAATTTTTTTTTCATTATACATCATCACCTATACAAAATTGTTTCACAATTTTACATGAGTAAAAGTAACTGTTGTATTTTGACAAAATGTTATAGTTTCATATGAAATAATCTAAAGGTAGAATCTATTAGACCTCATTTTATATCAACAGTGGCATTTGTATTTAAAGTTTCAAGATGTGTTTCAGCTAGTACTTATTTGTTCATAAACACTATAATTTGTTATTATTATTACTATTATTTAAGACTAGCTACACTGACCTAACCATAGTAATGAGGAGCCTTTCCTCCTGTGTAATATGTTTGTTCTGTTTGAATGAGGTTTGAAATTAGGAAACAAACGGGATAATAATGGGCTCATGTAAGTAAATATGCTCTTCAATTTTTAAAAGGGGGGAGAGAAAACTTCCTGTCGCTTTTGTTGTTGAAGTCAACAACAAAAATAATGTCACTTGATGCATGTCCTTGTACTTGAAAACCATGATCAAAACTATGCAACATAAAAGGAAATGCAACCCAGGATACATTAAATACAGGTTACGTTTTTACTATGGCGGGTCGCCACTTGATTTCCAATGTAAAATCTGGGTCCTGAAGCAAAACCAGTTGAGAACCACTGAGTTAAAGGTACAGACAGCTTTCTTATTTTTCTATTTATTTTATTTATTTTCAAAAGGGATACTTTTTTTTTTTTTACACATAATTCCATTTTAAAAAAATTGTAAATTATAATAGTGTTTGTTCAAAAAACAAAAACAAAAACAAAAAAACTTCTGTTTTCACTCCTTTAAGGGTCATTGTAACTGATAATAATAATTGTGTAATACCGTATACCGTGATACCGTGAAACCGTGATATTTTCTGAGATGGTTATCACACCGTGAAAATCTCATACAGTTGCAACCCTAAAAATGTACAACTAAAAACAACTCACTGTACAACTTGGTTTTTGGCACCACTCTGTGGACATTTCACCCAAAAACTGAAGCTCACACATGCCCATACATTCAACAACTCTTTCTGCTTTGGCCACTGGGGGCAGTGGTTTGAATTTTGATAAACGCAGACTGATTTCAGCTGAAAAACTTTTGACCTACTAATGCCGAAATTATAGTAAAATCAGTCTGGCACTTCGCTATCTTTTCCAACTCGTCCATTTAATAAAAAAATGTTTTTTAAATAATTTGTCATGAAATTCATACAAAAGCATGGTTTTATATTTGTCCAAAAAAAAAAAGAAAAAATCATTTCAAGCACATAAGCTTAAGCCTTTAAATCAAACAATCAAGAGAAAAATAAATTGAGTAAAATGTGTCTACATTTTGACAAGGAGTGTAGGTTAAGCATTGATTCTATCAAATAAAGTTTTACAATTTCTGCAACATCTGAATTTACAAATGTCAAAAGCAACTTGAAGTAAGATAAAGCCTGCAATCAGAGAGAGTACATCCAGCGGAAAGAGACTGTGATGCAATGGAGAGGAAGGAAATGTGGTTGTGTTGTATGAGGTGGTACGATGACAACAGCATATAAGGAGGATCTGGGTGATGGCAGGAAGCCGTGGGCAATGAGAGAGAGAGAGAGAGAGAGAAAACGACGGCTGGTTCCCCTCATCAGGAAGCTGGCAGGCAGTAGGGCTATGTGTCCTTGCCCATCAGGCACTGCTCTGGGGGGGATGGGGGGGGGGCTGCCAGTCAGTCTATCAATCATACAGCTCCAAAAAACCTGGCCGATCTGCGGCCCGTCTGCCACACTAGCTGCATGCACAACAAAGCAGTCTGTCCACCCAACATGGCGATATGGTGCCTTAAAGGGATAGTTCACCCAAAAAATGAAAGTTCTATTATCATTTACTCAACCCTTATGTTGTTGCAAACCCGTTGCATCTTTTCTAACATGCAATGAAAGCAGTAGTGTAGTATAGGGTATACACTGGCATACGCTGTATGCCCCACCTATCTCTCTTAGGATTTTGCGTATGCCCACCTAAAATAAGTGATGATACATAAGGCTGGTAGAACAACAAGTAGGCTTTTGACCCGGAAATTTTTCAATCTACTAATGGAATGCCGCAGCACTGTTGAGGGAATTATTATTATTAGGGGGCCAAGCAGCGAAGCTGCTGGAACGCTATTGTAATCGTACTGATTTTCTTCTTTTTCTTCTTCATTTTTTTTCTGCCCTAAAAGTGTCTGGGCATCGGAGGCCGTAAGTCATGGAGACACCAAACTTGGCAGGATGGTCCCAAATCCCCCCCACTACTCAGGTGCACAAACGCACACCCATCTGACCCTAGGTGGCGCTATAATAAACACTTTTACATTTTGGCTCATATCTCTGCAACCGTAAGGGCAAAATTCTTTTTTCCTCTGATTCCTTGAGTCAAGCCCTACAAAATGTATATCTCCGATTTCATTTCCGTCAATAATTTTTGTGTGCCATTTTGAATTTTTTGAAAAACCGACTTTTTCGAACTCCTCATAGACCATTAGTCTAAACGGCATGAAATTAGGTATACATCATCTACAGATCCCCCTGACAAAAAATTTTCAAAAGAATTTTGATAAGTCAAATCATTCCGAAGATATTAACTATACAATTCCTTCGGTTTAACACAATTTGAGTAATTGATCAGTCTCTACTCAACGCAAACTCCAAATGTAACCAAACTCGGTACACATAGTCAACCAGATGTTTAGAAGATGTCAGCAAAGTTTCATACAATTCTGCCCATAGGGGGCACTACAACAAAAAAACTGTGATGATCTTGCAGCCATTTGAGCAACAAAGTTTAAATTAAATATGCATCTTCTTTGGTTCAAATGCTAACATATTGTAAAAAATTGATTCGACAAATTAACAAAAATGGCCACCAATGGCCAATCAAATTTAAGCACCTTGTAACTCGTATTGGGAATGGCTGTGGGTTATGGAAATTGCTTTACACAAGCAGGGTATCTACACGAATCTGCTTATACAATTTTGTGACAATCGGCCACACAGTGGGGCTATAATAAACTAATTTGTGTTTTTGCTAATATCTCTGGAACCATATAGGCTACAACAAACATTTGTAGCTTCTCTGAATCCACCAGTGCCCCCAAATCATATGGTCACTTGAATTTTCATTTCTGCATGAAACATTTTCTCCAATTTTGATTTATTTGAAAAACCTACTTTTTCAAACTCGTCCTAGGCCATTTGCCCGATTGCCATGAAACTTGGTATACATCATTTACAGACCTTCCTGACAAAAATTTATCAAAAGGATTTTGATACGTCATATCGTTCCTAATATATAAGCAAATATGTTTTGGGGCGTGGCCTGTAAAGACTAATTAACCCGTATCTTGTGAGCGCAATTTTCAAACTTATCAAAACTTTATACACATAGACAAGATAATGGTAACAAGCTGAGTTTCTTTTATTTTTTATGCTGGGGCACTATAACTTAAGAAAATCCTAAATGTGCAACTGTGCTCAAAGCAGTTGAATTAACTCCAGAACTGTATAGGTTAAAAAAAACAATTTAAAAAATCTGTGAATCCATCTGTGCATCCAAATCATGTGGTCACATGAATTTCCATTTCTGCAAAAAGACATTTTTTGTGGTCACACTTTTTCAAACTCATCCTAGGCTGTTTGCCCGATTCACTCAAACTTTGTATACATTATCTACAGACATTCCTGACAAAAAGCTATAAAAAGAATTTTGATATGGTAAATCTTACAGAAGATATTAGCCAATAGGTTTTTGGGTATGGCCTATTATGACTAATTGACCCATATCTTGTGAGCACATATTTTAAACTTAACAAAACTTAGTGTACATGCACAAAAGAACATTCTGAGGTAACATGCAAAATTTCATCAATTTGGCATGGCTGTAACATAAGAAATACCTAATTTCTCAACTGTATATAAGGCCTTCATAGGCATAAAATGCAGTACTGTTTGTCCACCAGAGGGAGCCACATAACTATAAATCATTCAAAGGGACTTAAAAGAGTAATTAAAGGTAGACTAAGGTTGGGTTGCACCAACCAGGATTAATCTTAAATTTAGATTAAATCAAGGTTTCTCTCATAATTCTGTTGCACCAAACTTTAAACTTTGTTTAAAAATTACCAGGGTTACATTTAAATAATTGTTTTGATCCTGATTTAAATTTCACAGTAAATCTGAATTGACTTTAATCCTGTTGCTCCATTACTTTAAACTCTGATTTAAATCTCAGTTATGGATTAACTTTAAACTTGCAGCTGAGGTGGTTTAAATATTAAATTTACCTACAATAAAACAGCCATCTGAAGGCAATTAGGGTTTGAGTTAGGGTTAGGATTTGAGTTAGGGTTCCACAGGATCTTTCCTGTCAAATCTGGCGGGTTTACAGCTATTCACAGTACGCCCACCTCTTCAGACACTACTACACCACTGAATGAAAGTGAACGGCAACTGAGACTAACATGCTGTGCAACATCTGCTGTTATCCATAGGAAAACAAAAAGAAAGTTGTAGGGGTTTGGAACAACATGAGAGTGAGTAAATAATTACAGAATATTCTTTTTTTTTGGGTGAACTATCCCTTTAATATGAGACAAACGAAATATGGGAGCTTTCAGTGCAGGGAAGCAGGATTATGCCCATGCAAATACACGCCCAACATGCTGAAATACTTAAGAGGAATTGAGACGCAGAGAACTATATTTGCAAATCAAATGGGAGTCTTTAGAGACACTGAACACACACACACACACACACACACACACACGTTAGTGCGGCTATCCTTATGAGGACTTTCCATAGACATAATGGTTTTTATACTGTACGAACTATAGATTCTATCCCCTAACCCTAAACCTAACCCTCACAAAAAACTTTTTGCATTTTCAAAAAAACTTAGTATGTTTTTTTAAGCGATTTGAATTATGGGGACACTAGAAATGTCCTCTTAAACCACATTTATAGGATAATACCCTTGTAATTACCAGTTTGTAACCTAAAAAATGTCCTCGTAAACCACCTAAACTGCCCACACACACACACACACACACACACACACTCAAATGCCAAGACTAGATTTGGGAACACAGTTCCACTGAAGATTCAATCACACCCACAGTCACGTACACAAAATCTGCTCTTGTATTGTGAAAGAATAGTTGTTCCGAAGCCAATGCGTCATATGCTGCTCAGCTAAAAGTAGTGTTGCAACACTTAAAACACATAAACACTGACACTTGTTCTTTCTGCTCTGATACTTTAAAACATGGATACTTTCATTTTTAACCAAAATATAGAAACTCTGAGTCACAGCTCACTTCCTGTTATTCATGTAGCCTGATGTTTATTGTGATACCAACGTAATTTTTGTGAAAAACATTTTTTTTTGGCAATAAGGATATGTTCATAGTATGTATGCATGTTTATATAATGTCACCATTTTCCAAAGTATGCTGTAATGGAGACTGTTTTCAAAATGCTCCATTTTTGATGTAGGAAAATGCTGTTCTAGTGTGGAAAAGAGGCATAAATGTAGCGAAATCAATGCATTTTCAAATGCACCGTTGCCTTAAAGTCTTTTTGCAACTCAATTAAATGTATCATGTTTTAAGGATGTTTACATATATTTATTCGAAAACAAGATAAAAAAATGGAGTAAGAATCTAAAAATGAGAATTATTTTTTGCAGTATGTATGTTTATTAATCTTTTTGGTGCATGTGTGTGTTTACTTTCCCTTGTGTGGAGTGTATTGTGTGCATATGGACATTTCCTATAGTGCAGGGGCTTTTTGTCTAGGTTGACAGTGGGATTAACATAGGACGGTCCACCTGGAATACTTGTGTACAGAGGATACAGAGAGAGGTGTCTGGGAGAAAAACACAATACCAGGCAGGAAATGAACAGTGTTTACTGATAACTGCAGTCAGTCTCTACCTGTCCTTCCATCACCAGCCATCCGCCCTCTGCCTTCACATTGTCATGCAAATTGAGTCACTGGCTGGAGAGCTGATAAGGAGGCCTCTCATTTCTCAGAGCTTTGTTTCCCAAACAGAAGATAGCTCAGTTGAGGGGATGCCGAGAGGGCCTCTGGGTTGACATTAGAACCCGTCCCATTGTGTACCCTGGGAGAAGTGTTGACTGATATTTGGAAAGAGGTGTTAGAGGGAGGGAAAGCAACCAGGCTTTTTACGGCAGCAACCATCGCGGGTTGTTGAGAGATCCTGATGGAGTTTTGTCCCTCTTGCCCTACCATTCTTTAACTTACCCGTCTCTCTGCCACTTAGACGGTGTCAATCATTAGCCATTTTTTCATGCCGCATGCAGTTCTGGGGCTTTTAAAACACTTGTTATTATTACCAGCATATTGTCAGTATTACTACATAAACAAATGAGTTCATGCAAGCTTCAGGGAAGTCATTGATCCTGCATTGCAACATTTAGTTCAAAGAATATATGAAGTATTCAAAACACCTGCATGTTGTGATGGCATGCATGTTTGGGGTTTATACAATTTTAGTTTGTAATGTTACTTGTTTGTAATGTTGTTTTTTGCAGTGTGATGATGTTTTGATAGTTTCAGATTTTAGTTCTTAAAGGAATATTTCATGTTTAATACAAATTCGACAGCATTTGTTGCATAATGTTGATTACCACAAACATTTATTTCGACTCGACCCTCTTCTTTATAAAAAGGAAAAATCTGGGTTACAGTGAGGCACCTGCAGTGGATGTGAATGGGGCCAATCTGTAAATGCTAAAATACTCTATAAAAAGTATAGCCACAAGACGTAAACAATATGCGTGTTAACATGATTTAAGTATGATAAAAATGATTACTAAATATTTCTGTGTAGTTATATCCAATTTTACAACTTCATTGTCATGACAATGTAACGCTGTAAACCCCAAAACCCTAAAACTACTTTACAGCTCAAATAATACACAATTATTTATAGAATAATTAATGTAAATGCATTTATAAAATTATAAGCTCCAAATTTCTACCTTTAAACCCTTCAAAAAGTTTCCCAATTAATTTCCATTGTAAATGTCTCACTGTAACTTCGCTTTAGCATTTCCTGTTGCTATCAGAATTTACAAAATCATAGACTGCAAAAGCTTGTGCATTCCTCACTCTCACTTGAAGAATAAGTGATTTCTTTGTAACCATGGTCATGAACACAGGGCTCTACTGTATGTTAGCTCAACCCTGAAGAGGAGTGTTTGCCTCTACTTGTTCACCCCCTCCATCCTTGTCCCCTTTTCTGTTTTCTATCAAATTCCTTTTTTATGCCCTCTTTTCTTCTTTTGAAGTCTCCAAACTCTCGTAAAAGGCCAAGCTGGTGGTTTTTGCTGAGCCCTGTGGTGGGAGAGAGAAGGAGGGGTTGTAGGTTAAGTTTAGGCTTCCCATTGAAGGTGGCTGAAGAAGGTGGAGCAATAAAAGTTAGAATTTTAGAGCCTCTCTGTTTTTTTTTATTTTTATGATTGGGCCTTTTTTTTTTTTTTTACAAGCCAGGGCTACAGCTGGTGGTGTGAATGGCTGCCCGAGGTGTCAGAGTCTTAATAAAGACCCCACCAGCCTGGATGGGGCCTACAGTCCAGCCATGAGACCACCTTTATAGGCCTGGCTTATGAGAAGGGGCCTCTATTAAAAGCTAGCAGGACTGCACTGAGGAATTTAGGACCAGGAAACAAGAGAAAAATAGGGTTTGTGTGTCAAAAAATGGCAAGGGTGAGGCTGGGGACTTGAATATGGAGGTTGATCAAGGGCAAAAGTAAAAAAATTGTTTAAAGGTTACTAGCTTTTGAAGAGCCTGAATGCGATGGTGTGCATTACATACTACATCTAATTTTTGGCGTCTTTTCGTATTTATAAAATGTTAAATAAAGAAGTCTAAAAATGGTATTTTAAGATGTAATCTCTCAAAGTCATGACTTTTGCTAAGGCCTGATGTCATTTTTGTGAGATTTAACAAGACCTTGTCTGAGAGAGGAGAATGTACCATGTCATTTGGCTGTCCTGTAAGCAAGACAACAACACAGGGTGAAGTTTTGCCCCCTGACTCTGTGACAGAGATGAGCTACCTGTCTTATCTGCACCGCTTATCGGTCTGCTAGTGTTAAACTGTTTGTGTTGTCTTCGCTTTCCAGTGTCAGTCAACTCAGACTAATCCCCTAGAATCCTGACCCCCTAAAGTTAGGGTGGGCGGGGGTGGAGCTATAGGGAAATTAGTTCTAAAGACATGTTAAAGGAATAGTTCACCCAAATATTAAAATGAGCTGATAATTTATTCACCCTCAGGCCATCCAAGATGTATATGACCTTCTTTCTTTATCAGAACATGATTTAAGATTTTTAGGAAAGTATCCCAGGTTTTTAGCTTCATCCAATGGAAGTGAATGGACACCTATTTTTGACAGTCCAAAAAGCACACTTAGTCAGCATCAATGTAATCCACACGACTCCAGTCAATCAAGTAATGTCTTCTGAAGTGAATCAAAACATTTGTGTGAAAAACTAATTACTAATTAACTTTATTAACTTAAAAAAATCACTTCCTGTGAACACTGAATGCTTACGTCGCTGACGCATGTCGTCGTCACGTTTGCGCGTTCACGCAAGAATTCAGAAGTTCCACTCCGTTTACCACAGAGGAACGTACTTCACACGAGAGTTAAGTCAATTCAATCAGCTACAGAGAGCTGGCGGAAGTGGCTATTTAAAGTTAAAAACGTTTTAATTAGCGATTTGTTTTTCACACAAACGTATCGATTAACTTCAGAAGACATTACTTAATCGACTGGAGTCGTGTGGATTACGTTGATGCTGCCTAAATATGCTTTTTTACAGTCAAAAATTGCCGTCCATTCACTTGCATTGGATGAAGCAAAAAACCTGGGATATTTTCCTAAAAATCTTAAATCCTGTTCTGATGAAGAAAGAAGGTCATATACATCTTGAATGGCCTGGGGGTGAGTAAATTATCAGCAAATTTGAATTTTTGGGTGAACTTTTCCTTTAACTAGACTTGACTTTTACCAAGTTGGCAGTTGCTTATCATACGAGTAGTTGACATGAAATACTTTTGGAAAGCATGTACTGAATGTCCTGGGATGTGACATGCTTCAACTTAGGCAGCATTATGCTAGTTTTTTTTAAAACTGTATTCATGTAGCTTTTACGACCTCATATTAATGAAGAGGCTACATGGAATATTTGCACTTCAGAAATGTACATAGTGTAATATGCAATAAAATGCACTAGTGAAGGCAAAAAAGTTTATTAAAAACTGTGAAAAACTTACAAGAAATGATGACCAGTTACAGGACATAAGATATATGCTTATAAATAATTTTTAATCTAAAATCTTTTTGATTAAAAAAAAAATGTCCATGGACATGCAATAACTACCCATAATAATAATAATAATATTTTTCAGTCACATTTATTTATATAGCACATTTAAAACAATAATTGTTGACCTACGTGCTGTACAATAATTATTTTTAATAATTATGTTAATAATAATATTTGTACTTTTAAAAATGAATTTGTCACAATGTATGACCTAGTGAAGGCAAAACTGTTGATTTAAAATGTTGAAAAACTTAAGATATACACACACACACATATATATATATATATATATATATATACATGTTACCAGTTACATGACCTACGATATAATACACATATATATAATTATTTGTACACTTAAATATAAATGTAAATCTAAAATCTTTTTGATAAAAAAAAAAGTCTAAGGACATTGTAACACGATTAAGGTTGGGAAAGGAGGAGGCGGGAACCGGCTGAACCGTCAAAATAATGTTTAATGAAAACAAAAAGACACACAAACACACACATGGCAGCTGCATGTGGCTCTCTCTCTCTCCCGAACTGCCGTGTTCCGCTGCACTTATCCCTCTCCTCGGCTGATTAGCCCGATTGGGGTCCGGGTGTGCGTAGTCATGGCCCGGCCCCACCCTCCTCCTTGTCACAGATATGTTATGAGTCAGCTTCCCATAATAATAATATTTGTACTTTTAAAAGTTAATTTGTCACACTGTAGGACATTAAAAAGTGATGAAAATTATGAAAAACTTACTGTAAAAGAAAATAGGACCAGATATGCACTTTCCCTCATACATTCATATCAATTTTAATCTAAAATATTTAACCTAAAACTATGGACTTGTTATGCATCATAATTGGTTTAAAAAAGAGAAGATTTGCATCTTGTATATTTCTGCTCTAGGGCATGATTAAAATGATTTAGCAAAGAATCACAATGGTTTTCAAAGCACTCAAGCATCTTTGAAATCGGATACATTTTAAAGGTTCACTGGAGAATCTTTTCTTCTCCCCATGTGGCGTTTAATATCTCACTCTCATTAAATCCTCCTGTGCTGTGTAAATAGTGTGAAGTGATCTGATTAGGTGTAGCGTCTGATGTTTTCCCTCTCCGCTGTATTTCTCTCTGCAGCGGTGGAGACCCAGAGCACCAGTTCAGAGGAGATGGTGCCCAGCTCCCCTTCTCCACCACCGCCGCCTCGTGTCTACAAGCCCTGTTTCGTCTGCCAGGACAAGTCTTCGGGGTACCACTATGGTGTCAGTTCTTGCGAAGGGTGTAAGGTAAACAGCAGAACTCTTATTGCCTCTGGTCTGACAAATCTCATGTTCTTTCATAAGTCTGTTATACAATTTGTCTTGATGTTTGGCAAGCAATTTGAAAAAAACATGGAGCGGCGACAACCTGACTGTGTTAACCTGTGTTAGAAATGCTTAACCCCAAGAAACTTGCGAGGAACTTGAAGTGCAAGGATATTTTATTAAAATATCAAAAAGATGTTCATAGAAGTGTTCTAAGCCTTGAACCAAACCAACTTGCTCCATGGTGAATCACAACATTACAAACGTTGATTTGACTGAAAAAAGTATTTAAAAATCGGACAATGGGCACTATTTTAAGAGCGCTAGCGTTAAGCGCAGTGCTATGCCATAAAGCACAAAGTCAGTGGGCATGGCCATGAAGTTTAGGTATTTGCATAAGCATTTAAGCATGCGCTAAATCTAGGTGCAAGTGGGTTTTGTGAAATCGTACGTGCAACGTGCAAATGGGCTGGATTAAGTGCAGTTTAATTCTGAAGTTTTCTCCGGTTATTGTTCCACCATCTGCATCCTATTATATAGTTAACTCCCACAAGCACCAGTGATATAAACCAAGACAGCACATTCATAAGAAATTGGTAGTGTAAATGGACTGTATGCAATGAATTGGAACAATAAATTACGTTCTTTTGTGAATTAACTGCGTCCTTGATGATTGTCGGGTATATTTCTATGACAGTGATACGCTCCTTTTATACGCATGGAAAATGTGATTTTCATCAGAATTTGGATGTAGACTCTGTTAAATTACAAAGAATATAAGTATTATTAATCATTTTCGTATACTGACACACAAATCATGGCTAGTATTACCAGTGATTGTATTGGCAAGCACTTCACTTCTACCAGTCGATTTTGAAATATTAAAGTAATTTATTGAAACAAAAAATTAAAGCAAATATATTTCTAAATTGAAATTACACTTGAAACTAAATGAAAATAAAATCAAAATAAGGAAGTGGTCAAAACAAATCATAGACTACCAATTCCAAACATTTTTTTCCAACTTCTTCCAGCGGCCCGTTTTGCAGTGACTTCACTCTGACAACAGGTGGAAAAAATACCTTTAGGCCTACAGATAAGACCATGACTACAATTGTAAATTTAAACATAATAATAATAATTGGAAAATAAACCATGACCTACAAATGTTGACCTATTTCTCAGGAAAATAGCTAATTTCATTACCATACAATACACCCAGAGTTTGCAAGCATACACCCACAATAGCGGAAATACTCCAACCCACGCTCTCTTGCACTTGGCACAAAAATTGTGATTAGAATTAGCACTCTCACAAAAATTGGTTAAGACATTGCGTGCTTTCGTTGCATTTAGCAGAGCCCAAAAAGACAAAGGTCTTTAATAAGTGAATGAACTACAATCCCATGAAGCATTGCGAATGACGCAATCCAATAAAAAAATATATGGAAAAATAGAAAACTACCGATTTAAAGTTATTAATTAGAAGCATATATAAGAACACTGTATATTTAAAGTATATAGCAAAATTTTCAGTTATATGCAAATACACAAGTCGTTTGAGAATGTAGACAACTCAATATTCTCTGTGTGTTAAGGCAGTGGGGTGTCGCTGCCGGCTCTTTCCAGGAGTTTGTTTGCTGCGATTCTCTGATTGGTGGATTGTTTCCCTCAGGATCATGGGTAGTGTAGTTATTCACCAAGAATTCCATTTGAAACATCTTTTTTTTAAATGAAGTTGAAATGGACTGTTGGCTTCAGCAGAAGCATTGATAAACAACCTCAGAGCTCACGGTACCTCTGTCTTTAAAGGTTTATAAGTAATCGTTAATAATCAGCTACCCTATTTAAAAAAAAATAATGGGATTTTTACTTCTAGAACCAGACTGTTGCACTTTATTTATGTGCGGTCATAGGTATGTGCATTTTAATCATTTTACAAGGGCTTTAAATGTTGCTTATCCAATCAGATTTTTGAGCCCAACATATCTATTTTATTATTGTTTTTCCATCAGCCCCAAAACACAATTCTGGATCAGCAGCTTTAAATAATATACTGACTTGTTTCAACATGTTCAAAGAAGTGATAGGAGGGGAAGGTGGTTGGCCTTCTCTTATATTGACCTACTCTCTTTCTCTCTCTTGGATGTTGGTTGTAGGGTTTCTTCCGTCGCAGTATTCAGAAGAACATGGTGTACACCTGCCACCGTGACAAGAACTGCCAGATCAACAAGGTCACACGCAACCGTTGCCAGTACTGCCGGCTGCAGAAGTGCTTCGAGGTTGGCATGTCCAAGGAAGGTGAGTGTTCAGACCCCTGCCAGGCACGCTGGCTCCTTGGCCCTAAGCCAAGACCCACACATACATAGACAAACACAAATATACAGTAGAGTCTGTTGGACAGGAGAGGAGATAGACTGGGACACACCGATACAGGTTAGGAGCTGTGAAACAGACACACAATCCAGAGATACAAAGACAAATTTAGAGTCGTGAGACTTGAGCACAGGGACACAGGCAAATACAAATATAAACACTCTTGGCAAAACACACAGTTGACGGGAGGCTTGTAAACTGCAAATTCGAGACACGTGAAGACAGAAAGGACAAATAATTCAGCTCAGACTCTACAAACAAAGTAGTTGCTTGGCATAGCGGTTAGAACACAATATGAGCATTCACTTCACAAATGGGTTTTGTGCTTGTAGTTTCACCCACATCAATCAATCAACAGTTGGTGTGATTTATTTGGTAGCCCTTCCTCTAGTCACATTATGACCTTGCACTAACAGATTTGTGTTGTAACAAAGACAATAGCCTGAGTTTGAAAGAGCAAGTCTGGTGCATGTGTTTGTTCTTTTGCCAGGGTCCGGTGGTGATGTCACAGGGAGAGTGGCACATTTGCCCTCTGTGTGTCCGCTGGGACTTGTATGTGTGTGTTTATATGTAAGGGATGTGTATAGGGACCGGGATCACATTGTGCTTTTGCTATTACTGGATATCCTGATAGGAAGGAAAGAATGGGGGTGGGGGGGCAGGGTTGGCAATGCTCCTCTCCCTTGGGTCAAACTCACCAAAACACCCATGGTTTCTGATCTGAGGTCAGTTTTAGTGCGCTAGTGATAATGTTAAGGATTAGGCAGAGGGTAACACAGTGTTCTAACCAGGCACGACTTCATAAGGCAACAAGGCATAAATCCTATTGCTTCCATGTTAAGCTCCCAGTTTTTGTCATAACCTGCAACAGCAGCAGGCGTCAAGGCATTTTGTCAGTTGTTTGGTTCCGCAGGGATGCTCAGATTCTCATGAAACCTGTCAAGAAAACGTCCAGGTCATATTTAACCCCAAATCAATACAAAAATCAATAAAATAAATAAAGATTCATGAGTAGGCATGTCCACCTAGTCCTTGAAGTGGAAATGATAAACAGATTGTTAAGGGTAAACAAATTTGGCTTCCTGTCAGCACAATAGGGGCTCGAGTCTGAATCTCATCTCATCTCACTAAAGCTGCTTTTCCACCAATGGACCAAACAGTTCTCATTGCAAAACTGTACCGTTCCATGCTGATCCAGGCCAGTTGCTGCAGTTACAGTTTCATTTTCCATTGTGGTTCTGTGAAATCAGGAGAATGTCCGTAACCGATCCATCCGCTGGCGACGGCGTGAGAGGTGAACATTGAAGAGAATGTGGTGCGCAATGGAGGATGGTCGCATATTCCAGTTTTTAGGAATGTTTTTTCCCTGGTTTTATTCTGCTAACAAACAGCAAAGACAGACCATGTTTCAAAAAGGAAAGTAAAGAGAAAAAGGAGAATTTTACCATCATTTGCTGTGGGCTTGTTTTTGCCACCGGACACGAACGTGCAGAAAGGTTAAAGTCCCCAGACTAGCCAAAAAGGATACTGATTGACAAAATAGTATATAAGTATTATATTAAAATAATTTCTGAATATATGTTGATGTATTTTGAGTTTAAATGAGCTAGTAATGTACTTCCCTGACAAAAAAGGCATGTAGAAAAATAAATGTAGGCTACAATACTAGTTAAACTGTCCTAATAAAATCATGAAGAGACACTAAACCAGTCACCACGTACTAAAGCCATTTCACCAGCATGGATGAGCACAGTTGAGTATGGTTATCTAACCGTGCCAAGAATTCTGTGCTGTGAACGGTTTATAATCATGCCGTGCCAAACCGTGCTCCAATGGAAATGCTACTGTAACCATTCCGTACCGTGCTCAGAAGCAGTCGGATTGTGGAAAAGCAGCTTAAGTTTCCCCTCTGGACTACTTAATGGAAGATAAGAATAAAAATGCTAAGAAAAAATTGAGGAGTTGGGGTGGTGGTGGGTTGCCAGAAGAATTGTCACGGGAGTGAGGTGTGTATTGCATTGTTTGAAAGGACTAACTTGACAAGCTCCTCTTGAACCTTTGTTTAGAACTCCATTTAAATTATATTTTACATAAAGAAATAGGACCATTGAGGTTTTTTGGATTGTGACATTATTTTCAGGGTGGACACTTGTCCCTTTTACCCCCCAGTTGTCATTACTGTTACACGTCCGGGAGTTTTACATGTACTATTCCCATTATTTTCCCTGATGATTCTCTTTACTGTATTACAGTCAATAAGATACTGTTTACTATTATTTTTTATTTATTAAATCAGCAAAAACTGAAAGCAATACCAAGGGAATACTATTATGATATTTCAATACTTTACAATTTAAATAATATAGAGATATTTCACGTTGAGGTAATGAAAGTATCATAATGACCAACTTTTTTGCTTTGCGGTAGTTAGAATTGGGGGGTAAAATGTGCATAACTGTCATGAAAATAATATGTCCCTAAAATATGCTTCATTTTCTGTATGTAAAATATAACTTCTTATTTGTTTCTTTTGATTTTGCAGTAAAATAGGACCAGGACATTTTCCTGACAGGATTTGTGAGAATCACATACTTAGCAGTGTTTTGAACATAATGTATATTCTGATTGGCTGTGGGTTTTTTTTCATAACTTGCATTTCACTTTCCGTAAGAACATAAAGACTTGACGCTGTTGTGTTGCACCTGGTTAGGACACATTCTAAGCAATTAGAACTCAAATCAAATGTTGATTTGTTTTTCTAGTGTATCACCATTTAGAGTTCCTCTAGATTGCACATCCAACTTCTAAGATCATAGTTTGGTAGTTTGGGGTGAACCTTATTCATCGTAAAAATTGTTAAGCAGCCTGTCTTTGTGCCTCTCAGCTGTGCGCAATGATCGGAATAAGAAGAAAATCAAAGATGTGAAGGATGAGGTTGTTCCACCAGAGAGCTATGAGCTGAGTGGGGAACTGGAGGAACTGGTCAACAAAGTGAGCAAAGCACATCAAGAGACCTTCCCCTCACTCTGCCAGCTGGGAAAATATACCACAGTGAGTGTTTTCTCAAAACGAGTGAATCTGTCAGTAGTGGAATGCGGAATGTATTTACAGCAGTGTAAACCGACCATATCAGATGCAGTGTGATAAACAGGTTTCATATTGTTACAAGCATGTTTTAAAACAGAACAGACTTAAACTATTTAACCTCTTTTCCTTTTTTTTTCCTTCATCAGAACTCAAGCTCAGACCACCGGGTCCAGCTGGACCTTGGCCTCTGGGACAAGTTCAGTGAGCTTTCCACCAAGTGCATCATTAAAATTGTGGAGTTTGCCAAACGTCTGCCGGGCTTCACCACCCTCACCATAGCAGATCAAATCACCCTCCTTAAGTCGGCCTGCTTGGATATTCTAGTATGTGCTCTCTCTTGAGAAACTCACCCTGATGTAGAGCATGCATCAACCTCATAACATCATTAACGATTGTGTCTTTTGTAGATGCTGCGAATCTGCACACGATACACACCTGAGCAGGACACAATGACCTTTTCAGATGGATTGACCCTCAACCGGACGCAGATGCACAATGCTGGCTTTGGCCCACTTACTGACTTGGTGTTTGCCTTTGCTGGTCAGCTCCTACCCCTGGAGATGGATGACACGGAGACTGGCCTCCTCAGCGCCATCTGCCTCATTTGTGGAGGTACTACAGCATGCAATTTGTGTCTCTTCCACACTGTTGCCACCTAGTTGATGCAAGCAGCCAGCAATGGATGTGCTTTAAATTATATTACACAGTACATACAGCACAAAGTGCCAACAGGGAAACTAGCATATGATGATAACATAAATTCAGCTAGTATTCAGAATTCTTATCTGGAAACTTACTGTAAAGTAGCCATTTAGCAGTACACTTTTTATAGGGACAATCCCCCCTGGAACAACTTCAGGTTTAGTGTGTTTCTCAAGAGCACAATGATAATAAACCTTGTGGGATTCGAACCTTCAACCTTTGGTTGCAAGCCCAGATCTTTAGCCACTACACCCTAAAATTGCCATTTGGACACCTTTGATTCAAAGAAGAAGAAAAAAAATCGGCATGTTTGTCAATTGATTATATTTTTGGGACACACCAGTCCAATTTTTGTTTTATCCACTTCACACATTACGTCTCTATTTATCGAGTGTACATGCTTAAAAAACACTGATGCTGGTCAAGGTGCAATATTTGAGTGGCACAGTATAACTTCACTAAACTGCATAGACGGCAAACATTATTGAAAGACATAATTATTTTTTAGGCTTTTATTGTTGTCTTTTTGGGATAGCTTGATAAAAGTCATGCCCAATAGTTCACAAAGTGATATATGCTTTGTTGTCATTTGTGTGGAAAACACTTATGATGCTGCAGTCTCTTGGAAGATTTTAATAAAGGATCATTAGACTTGTTTCCGTCATGAACAGCTGGGTGGTTTTGGTTCAATGACTCTCACAAAATGCATAAAAAAAAAAAAAGCTAATTTGTCGCCACCTACTGCCACAAAGGCGTAATTTGCAGAAATGGTCACTAAACGAACCAGTGAACAAATCTTTTTGGTGAACATATTTAAAAGACTCGAGTCACTGAGATGAATAAAAATCCCCACCACTAAATTAACACGGATAAGGTTCATTGTTATTTGCATATTTATAGACCGTGTTGGCCTACTCTAGATTTGGAGTTTTTTTATTCCAGAATCACCACTTAATTTCAGGGAAATTCCAATTTAACCCCTGACTACACCACTACAAAAAGAATTAAATTGATGAAAGTACTACTGTACTAATATTAACAATCTCTTTCTCTTTCTGTAGACCGAATGGACCTTGAAGAGCCTGACCGTGTAGATCGTCTGCAGGAGCCCCTGCTGGAGGCCCTTAAGATCTATGCACGTCGTCGGCGACCCAATAAGCCCCACATGTTTCCTCGCATGTTGATGAAGATCACTGATCTGCGTGGCATCAGCACCAAGGGTGAGTTTAGGCAAAAAATAAACAAAAAACACCGTAGGATTACTATATTCTGGTTGATTTACAGGTTATAAATCTTAAGTAAATCTTAATTCTTTTGTGAGGCATTGTAGAACCTAACACCTATTCACACCTGGAGCGATGCATATCGCAAAAGAACATGGTCAAGTTTTCACACCAAAACTATTCATCACACCGAGTGTGACTCAAATTTTCATCAGTCTCTGAGATAAGTTTTCATGCTTAAAGCAAAATACAACCCATCGCCAGTTATAATAAATATGTTGTCACTTTCCTGGAATGAAATAATGTAAATAAAATAGTGTGATATAGGAATATATCACAGCATAATAATAATGATAGTAGTTATATACTGTATAGTACATTATATTATATTGTTTACACTATATACTGTATATACCGGTATCAGTGTCAGAAATGGGGGGCAGTGGTGGCTCAGCAGCTAAGGCTCTGGGTTACTGATCAGAAGGTCAGGGGTTCAAGCCCCAGCACTGCCAAGTTGCCACTGTTGGGCCCTTGAGCAAGGCCCTTGACCCTATCTGCTCCAGGGGCACCATATCATGGCTGACCCTGCACTCTGACCCCAGCTTAGCTGGGATATGTGAAAAAAAGAATTTCACTGTATATGTGCAAATGTATAATGTGTGATGAATAAATAAAATTATAAAAAAACAAAAATTATAATTAATTAATTATTAATTAATTATTATAATTAATTATTAATTATTATAAATTATAATTATAATTATTATAATTAGAAATTACCTTTGGAATGGAATTGATTTTCAGGGGCATTTTTTACGTCAATTAATCAATTAATTCAATTTGAATAATGAGATTCTCTAGGCTGTTACCTATAAAATTTAATCAGCATCAGCGGATACAGTATTTGTAGGGCTGAGTATTTACACTAATTTTCCTTTTTGATTTGATACAGTTAGATCCCAATTTTGATGCAAATCAATTAATTTGAGAATATTTAAATCACAATGTCTACAGGCATGTTTCAGTAATTCAATAACATTTCACATTTACTTTTTCATTCACAAATTTCCATATATTTTTGGCTTAAAGGATAGTTCACCCAAAAATGAAAATTCTCTAATCATTTACTCACCCACATGCCATCCCAGATGTGTATGACTTACTTTCTTCAGCAGAACACAGTTGAAGATTTTAAGTATATTTCAGCTCTGTAGGCCCATACAATGCAAGTGAATGGTGATCAGACCTTTGTAGCTCCAAAAAGCACATAAAGGCAGCATAAAAGTAATCCATAGGACTTCAGTGGTTAAATCCATGTCTTTAGAAGCGATATGATAGGTGTGGGTGAGGAACAGAACAATATTCAAGTCCTTTTTTACTCTAAATCTGTGAAAGTGAAACTAAACAGTCACCACATGTGACATTCAGATGTAAAAGTGAAAGTTAACGCAGAGATTTAGAGTAAAAAAGGGACTCAGATCTGTTTTTCACCCACATCTATTAAGGGTGCTTTCACACTGGCAGTTTAGTTCAAAACAGAGCACGGTTTGCATGAAAAATTGGTAATGTGAAAGCTGTCATGCAGACCAGGGAGCGCACCGCGGTACCGAACCCGAGACTACCTGTAGGAGGTGGTCTGAGTTTGGTTGCAATGGAACTGTAGCGCGATTTGCATGAATGTGAAAGCAACTCGGACTCGGGTGCGCACTCCTTCAGGAAGTAACGTAACCTGCGCATGTGTTTTTCATTTCTGAAAGTCCCAAAAAAGTACTGACACCACAATGACATACAAGTACAATCAACACTATAAATACTGTCTATCTATCTATCTATCTTATAAATACTATAATAGGTTATAAATATAGGTTATAATAGGAGATGACAGTGGCGATAACTTCACCTTGGATACGAGCGTAAGCGTGCAGTGTAAACAAAGATGCAAATGAATTCCTTGCAATCAGCTGTCTCCTCAAAAAATACAGTTTGCGAGCAGCAGCAAGCCGCCTTCCCCTGGACATCTGATGAGTTACGCCATGAAGCGCACATATACGCAGTTGTCGTTCACTCTGCTGTGCATAATGGCACCAAAAAAAAAAAAAAAAAGTATGATGAGTTGCGTTGTGTTCTCCATGCATGTTTGTGATGACGTAAGATCACCGGCACTCGGAATCGAACCGCAGCAAATGTGCCCAGTGTGAAAGCCCCCTAAATCACTTCTGAAGATATGGATTTAACCACTGGAGTCTTAAGAATTACTTCTCTGTTTCCTTTATGTGATTTTTTGAGCTACAAAGGTCTGATCACAATTCACTTGCATTGTATGGAGCTACAGAGCTGAAATATTATTTTAAAAATCTTCATTTGAGTTCAGCAGAAGAAAGAAAGTCATCCATATCTGGGATGGCATGAGGGTGAGTAAATGAAGAGAGAATTTTAATTTTTGGGTGAACTATCCCTTTAACATACAAAATTAATACAATGGATTTGTAATTAAGCTTAGAATAAAATTTTAAGAACTTTATCAGATGTTATAAATAAAAAATAACAGGAACTCAGAGGCATTTTGGGGCGATATGTCATTTTTGCCCTGAGCCCTGCTAAATTCTGACCCTGACCATTATATTAAAAACTTTCCCATTTTAATTTTGTTTACGTATTTCTGAAATAGGTTGTTGATGTTGCTTGAATGAGAGCACCAATATCAACAGTTTGATGTTAATATGAAATGCCAGTTCCGAACATATGTCTCTAAAGATTATATCTCATTATTTAATTAGTTTTTTGTTGAGCAAACCAAAAACCTATGCTGTGAAAAATAAGTTTTATCACATTTTCGCACTGTGTGAAGGGGTCCATAAGGATGCATTTTTTCATTTTAAAATCGTCACTGCAAAAATGTACGCACAAATTACTGTGAATAGGCCTGTAGGACAGCTGTGGGTACATACCTTATAAGTGCATACTGTAAATATATCATCCTGAAATGGACTATTTTGTTGTGTGCAACAGGAGCAGAAAGAGCCATAACTCTAAAGATGGAGATCCCAGGCCCCATGCCGCCTCTCATCCGAGAGATGCTGGAAAACCCAGAGGCCTTTGAGGATCAGACCGAGTGCACAGAAAAGAAGCCAGAGCCCGAAGAGCTCACCCCTCCACCCGCTTTGCTCACTATGAAGAAAGAGCAGGAGGACGAAGACGACAGCTGGAACACAGAGAACGGCAGTGAGCCTTCACCAGAGGAGGAAGATGATGATGATGATGGAGAGGAGGAGAGGGACACAGACAGCGACGGAGAAGCCTGGGGTGGCCAGGAACCCAATGTGGATGTATCCAGAAAGAGCCATGGAGGAAGAGCTCAGTAAGGAGGCATCTTCCAGGGCAAACTTAGAGCCTTACCTGTATAGACACTCCTAACTCAGGCCACATGGTCAACGATGAGAGACACATTAGTGAGGCAATTTTAGGAAACTCGTGTAAAACCTCTTCTCAGGACCTCTCCAGCAGAGTGAGAGGGAAGGCGGAAAAGACAAAACAACAGGTTTTTCAGACAAAATATCTGCCGCTTTTCTAAAAACTTGTTTGTTTGCTTTGAAAAGGAGAAGCCAAATGGACTTTATCACCAACAACAGACTTTCAATGGGTTCAAAATATTCTTTTGAGAGAAAATACAGGACGAAAACTGAAAATGCGAATCTTTTTTCTGATGTCGTTGATGCTTTTGGATATCTTTTTGACTTTTTCAGATTTGAGATAGTTTGTTCTCTTTACATTTTATGAATACGCCCATACATATCTATATATACCTTTACATATTTTTGTCCTGTATTCTATTTTCTTAGTTATATTTTGTTTGGATAGCTTTCCTGGGCAGAGATACAGAAAGATAATCGAATTACTAAAACTGGCAAACATCTCTGCTGAGTCTTTATCCAGCTGCTTGGTTGGGTTCTTTGGCACTTTGGCTCAGCATAGATGTCATTGATAATCAGTTCAGTGGCAGGGTATCTCCCATTGTTCCTGGCAGATGTTCTTTTCTTTTTTTGGGGGGGGGGGGGGGGGGGAGAGAGAGAATGCCGTTACGTATCAGTTTTCATTGCATCATATGATTCGCTGCCAATTGAATGGTGTGTCTGTGCCAAAGTTTGCAGCTTGTAGGGTTCAACTCCTGTCAGGGAGCCCAGCTCCAACAGAAACACCCACATGACCCTGAAGTCTCTGCATCATACACACGATGTCATCCTGGACTGGTTTCATTCAAAGTGCTCAGGCAAAAGTTATGCGGCACTTCAGTTCAACAAAAACACGGTGAGCCCAGTACCGTTTATGTAATTATGAAATTTGACCTTATCGTCCTAAACAACACTTCAGGATAAGTACAGTTGAATGGCTTTCTGAATCAAAATTATGTACTGTACACACTCACATACAGACTTGAAAAGCATGCTTGTTATACATGTACTCAGAAATCTTTTTAAAAAGAATGAAAGCTAGAAACATGAAATTCAGACTCAGGGCATCTCTGTAAGGACCAAACGCTTGCTGTCTGGCGGCAGCCTAGAAACAGGCGATATTTATGTGTTACATATTCGAAATCCCGCTGTCTTACAATTGAAAAATATCTGCATATCTTATACAGTCATTGCAGAACTTTTATCTTCTCTCTTCATGATAGAAATAGTTTTGGTGGGTTTTTTCTGTACTATTCTGATCCGTTTTATTGCCAAAAACACACAGTATGCAATTTGGTGGCTGTGTGCCACTGAACATACATTGAAAGATTTCAGCTGTCTCAGTCCAGCGATATAACTATGACCAGAATTCAGCTGTGTGTGTATACGTGTATGTGTGTGTGTGTTGAATGTGAGGATCGCTGCACTCAATAAGCTGTAGTGTAGTACATTATTATGAATGTCATCACTGTGGTGCTGTCAGAGAGTGTGTGAGCTGTCATACTGACCTCTTCTGCTTCAGAGTTGCAACACAGCCACACTATAGCAAACGCAAACAGAATGTTGAGATTAACTCTGTCATATTTTTTATTCTCTCAACATGGTTAATGTATTGTCAGTCTTTTGTTCATGTTCAACAAATTCTGTTATATGAAAAAAGCCATATAAAAAATGAGGCACAATAAAAAAATTTTTGAGAAATACTGTCTCTGTCCATTTATTTCAAGATGTCGATACCTTTACCCCTATTAAATGGAACTATTTTTGAGGATTAAATGTAAAATTATAGCCTTTTAAAGTTTAAAAGCCATTATTGAGATTAAATAAATTGAAACTACTAATTAACAGACCCTTTTTGCATTTATAAACAACAATTATAGAACATGGTCATCATCTAACAACTTAAAGTAATAAAAGATTAAAGTTTTATAAAACCAGTGTTCTCTAATTACAAAGTACTGTATCTACTTACTTTTTAGCACAAAATAGTAACGCATTACAATTTAAATTCTTGTTATCAGATTACAGTTAGGCTAATGACTTTTGATTAAGTACTATACTTTATTTAGTATTTACTTTATTAGTACATTATTTGGGTTACACATATTTCTGAAAAAATATTTATTTATACATTTAAACATGAATTATTGTAAGCTGCACACCTGTATGTTTCTGTGATAGCAGAAGGGTGTGCACGAGTCAATGAACAGTCAATGAATATTGGAATTATTTTAAACTCGTTACACAGAAAAACAAAATCTTTTTCCGTGTGAAGTTTTTTTAGAAAGTAACTTAAAAGTAATTAGTAATAAGTTACTTTTTGAAGAACTTACCCAACACTGTATAAACATCACAACAACCCATGATAACTGTCACATTTATCTTAGATATTTAGTGGTGTAAAAACACTTTGTCTCTTTGACTGTCATAACAATTAACTTGCGCTCATATTTGGATATATTTGTAAATGAGCGCTGACTGCTTTTGCTTTTCAGATGAGCGGAAGGACAAATAGTTCCTATCTTACACAGCTTTTTGCAAACAAAGTTAATTTTTTTCCATTTCAAAGCTTATGATATGAATATTATTATTTTTTATGCTACAGAAATAATCATTATTAAAAAATAAAAATAAAACTCTTTGGATCGATATTTTTATATGAGGATCGACCCTCATTTACAACATCACTCTGGGAAGTATATTTCAAGATCCATCCGCCCACACCCACTTCAGGCACAAAATTTGAAAAACCGCGAATTGAAATTTGATAAGGAGGGAAAAATGTTGAGGTTATAACTTAAATTTCAATATTTTCCTCACGCAAAGCTACTGCATGACTCAGCAACTTGAAAAATAGTCATATATCATGACTAAGTACTACGTTTATGGTCGCCTACTTGTTTTTGTCTTTCTTTGAAGCTTGAAAAAAGCAGCTTGGACATTCTGCTAAATTTCTCCTTTAATTTAGCTCAGAAGAACGAAAATCATAAAGGTTAGGAAGGACATGAGGGGGAGTACCTAAATGATGACACATTTTTCTTTTTTGTGCAAACGTGCTGTAATCTGCTATTTTATGAAAACTGAACTGACAAGTTTAACTGATATTCACAGTGAAATAGAGGAACGTGTCGAGTGTTCTTATTGTAGTCTGTATTCACAATTAATCACATGAATCCACACTTGTACTAACAATAGAACACCTAGAATTGTGTATCTGCATTGACTAAACATAACAGCAATATTAGGCTATGTTCAGACTGCAGGCAAATCGGATTTTTTCTCAAATCAGATCTTTTCAGGCAGACTGTTGCAAGTGATCAAATCAGATTTGCGCGTTCAGACATAACCAACCTACCTGCATGGGTTGCTGTGGTAACTACGTAGGCGTACCCACGTGACAATGCTTTCAAAACAGATGCGGGAAAAATGGAGGTGCATCATCTCGCTCTCCAAATAACCGCCCTGTCAAGTCGCGGTGCAGAACTCCTCCGTCGCACATGAAAAACTCAGTGACGGAGGAGACTGGTAAATATTGTGATGTTCCGTACTGCAGTCACGGCCGGCTTATGAATACTTCCGGCATTTCCGTCACCGATTTTTGACGTCATCGTTGTGTGTCGCGTTAAGAGTGACGCAAAAGACCGTTTGAAATCCGATTTGAGCAGCCAGAGCGTCCGGACTGAGACGCATCTTTAAAATAAATAAATAAAATAAAAAAATAACCGATTTAAATCGCATTTGAAACCACCTCCCGATGTGGTTTGAATCAGATTCGGAAAAATCTGATTTCATGTAGTTTTTTGCTGTCCAGACTATCAAAACTCATCTGGATACAATCTGGATATGCAAAAAATCGGATTTTTAGTGGCAGTCTGAACATAGCCTTACACACTTTACATTGAGACACACATTTTAATTGAAAGAAGAGTGATTGAATGGATCATTATGAAATTCATGGTGTCACACCATTTATAAAAAAATATGATTTCCTCACGTCAACATAACTAATAATGCCTCATAATATAATATTTCTCGTAATTTCCGTACGCAGTGCGCTTACGTATTCCCAATATGCAAGCAGGTAATTCTTCCAGCAGAGGGCGACCGTGCACCACAGAATTGCTCTAATACCCAGCTGGCTGGGAGCTCAAGTGTAATTTATCAAACGACAACCACACACAAACACTACTGAGGCCAAACTAATGGATTCTGCCAGTGTGCCCTCATTTATCTGCATGTGCCATACAGTAATTATCTGAGGACAAAGAAACATCCCTGCATTACTCATGAAGAAAGACAGCACATTATAGGCTGAGACATAAGACAGCATAGGCAGATATTTAAATTATTATAAAATTAAGTTTCTTTAAAAAGAAAGGAATTAATCTTTTAGGTCATTAAATACATGAAAATTAAAAAGAAAAACGTTTTAAACCATGTAGATTCTCACAACCTTATACTGAATTGGTTAAATTAGGCTGCCAAAGCATAACATAAATGTTCTCTGTTTGCCAGGACCATAGACGTTGGATAGTTATTGGCTAACTATTAAATGTTAAAATGTAATTTCTTTACCATATTATTTGACCATACAAATTCGTGTTAGATATTTGTATTTATTTATTTGGCCATCAGAGTGTGCTTTTCTCCAATGATATAGATGGCCGGAAATCTTAATAGACATACTATGACCACACCCATTTAAATATGCTTTGATATTCTCAACACCCATAAAACACAAATTCATTTGGATATATTAGATCCCAATCTTTATTAAAAATTCCTCGACGGACACAGCACTTAAAGGATTTTATTTATTTGTAAAGAGCACACAGAGACTCACGATAAATCATTCAATTTATTCATAGCTTGAGGGTATAGTGGTGAACAGTATGGTACTATTAATTAAAGGATTTCTATAATTAAGTTGAATTAATTGATCAATAAACTAGATCTAAGATTAAAACAAGGCCCATCCACTATGCAATAGTTTTACAAGGACCTCCATATATTCAATCCCAATAAGATGTTGCCATGGGAACACAAGGCAGGCAGAGTTGATGGATTTAAAGAGGCAGTGCATGTTTTTCTTTCCGTGACGAAAATGCTCAGCTTCCTGTGGAGTTCAGCACATACCGCTGAGAGTAATGAGAGTTAAATGAAGGAGAAAAGAGCAATCATGAAAGGAGACGCAATGTCTTAGCTACAATTGTTTCAATTACAGAAACAAAAAATGAGCCGTGTGGAGAGATTTTCACTCATTTATTCTGCATAAAACCTTCAAATACAGTTCAGTGAAATTTCTAGAAAATGACAAGCAAAAATAACCAGAATTTAAACTAGACAGCTGCTTTCCCATGCAATACTTGCCATAACGATACAAGGGTATTTTGGGTGGTTGCAAGGACAATCCTAAATGGTGTTAGGAGTGATTTTTTTTAGCATGGTGCTATGCAGTCTCTAGGGCGTTGCTAGGGCGCTCTGGGTGGTTGCTAGGTGGTTACTTACTGGCTCAAGTAAAAAATAAATAAATAAATAAACCCTAATGTGATGGAGAGCCTGAGAGTCGGTCTCCATCACAGGATTTCAATGTGTTCAGTGGACTTATTTATTATCTTACTTAACTTTACAATATGTATTGGGGTTTTATTGAGCAAAAGTTTTTTAATCCGTCCTATTTATTGGTGTTTTAACTCTCACGTATTCAATTATATTTTATTTAAGAATGGAGAGGTGAGGGTTAATTTTATTTAAAATAAGGGTATGTTCCAATTGGCAAAGGCAGGAATATTTTGTATTTAAGCCAAGTGCCACTGGGGAGGAAAACAAGATGGATGACTAGTGTTTGGAGCACATGGGACAAGGTTGCTGGTACTGCTTGAGTGCAATGAAACTGGCCTCTATAGTTTAGGGAGGGGAGTAGGTACTGTTCTTAGTACCACAAACAGGTCTAGTTTTTAGACTTTCTTTTTTTTTTTTTTTTATGTAACCTTGTTTTTATGATTACAAACACTATTTATTTGCACATTTTGCACCTCCAACAAAATAAACATCTTTTTGGAACACCAATCCTGCGTCCTGGTGTGATCTCTCCTTGTGACTGCCTTGGTCCCTATCACACCTAACCTAAATATGAGCAATAATTGTGATGCTTGAAAAAGCGACAAAAGATAGAGAGCAGTCAGTGCGAGGAAACAATTCAAAACACTTCTAAAGGTAATGTAAAAGAAAGGAATGGCACTAATAACTTACTCAGCAAGAGGAGACTATACAGGCTGAACAGATTTAATGCCATTTAATCTTGTAATAAAATGCAAAATGACTTATAATATTTTTTACTTTCCGAATTTACAGAGAGACTCTGGCTGGAGGTGTTATCCTAAAAGTAGATCTGGAGAATGAGACTAAACACAATCATGATCACACGGGAACTCAACTGAATTTTCCAGTTTCCTGATATCAACTCCATTCTGTGGAGTTACTGACAAGTGCCATATCCCATTGGACATCTTTTAAATTTCAGTAAGCACAGACCAATTTACCTAAAGGACTTTTGACATACTCTGGCTGAATTCACAGTAAGATCAGTCTGCCTAAACATTGAAAAGTTCATACATGTTATTTATTTATCCATTGCAAGAGACAGAGGTGCAGAGCCCTAAAAAACAGAAAAAGGTGGCAAAAATTGTGTAAGCAAATAGAGCTAGAGTTGATGCAAAGGTGCATGAGACTAAACAAGGCTGAAAACAGAAAAGGAGAAAGATGGAGAGCGACGGATGGGTGAGCATTTGGGAGTCGGGTGCAGTGCTGTGGCCCCAGGCTCTTCATATCTTACATTTCTAATTAAAAGGGATAAAGAGTGAGGGAGTCATCAATCCTACAGTGATTTCCCTGTTAAGGTTTTAGAGGCAGCCATAAAGCAGGCAGCCCGGCTCCATTGATTTTATAATTAGCTCCTGTCATCCAACTAGGGTAGTGAGTGTGGAGAGGAAAAAACAAAACAGGGAGAGGTATAGAAAAAGCAACAGAGGAATAAAATAGAAAAAAGTTGTTAAAAAACAAGAGACGATAACAGGAGGGCAATGGCCCAATTCTCCACACATATCTCTACAGGTAAATCAAAAGCACTGGCTGGACTATGCAGTAAAAGCCAGCAGCATAGTGCATGCATAATCACAGAATAATGTAGGACTGTGCTGTATCTATGAATTGATATTCTAGATAACTTGAGTACACTGGGTGAAATAAACTTTAATAACCTTAAGGATTCAGGTATTTCATATGGATTTAAATATATTTTGGAACACTCCCACTTTCATTGACAAGCATAACATACTTTTATACATTTGATAGTTAAAGGAATGTTCTGGGTTTAGTACAAGTTAAGCTCAATTAACAGCATTTGTGGCATAATGTTGATTACCAGCAAATTATTTCAACTCCCCAAGACCACCCCTTTATTTAAAAAAGGTTACAGTAATGCACTTGCATTAGAGTGCAACAGTACCTACCCACTTTTTCAGCCGTCTGGGTTCTGAATGTATTTTCCCCATTCATTTCTTCCATAGACTTTTCAAAAAATCCTTCATAAAAGAGTTCTAAGCCATGAACCAAACTAACCAGCCCCGAGATGAATCACAACATTACAAACTTTTTTTTTTTTTTTTTTACCAAAAAAGTATTTGAAAATCAAACGAAAAGACAAGGGTACAAGACTGTGTACTTCCCGTCTTTCACAAGGGCACAAACTACAATCCCATGAAGCATTGTGAATGCAAAGTCAAATGTAAAACAATGGAAATATATCAAACTATTGATTTTAGATTGTTGAATATAAGTATAGAAACAATATAGTTTGTTTTTTTGTGAAATATTCTGATATATACAAATAAATAAGTAGATTGAAGGTGAAGGGTGACAGACACATTTGTGTCATTGACAGTACATCATGGAAGTGGGCGGGCTTTCTTAAATGCAGTTCTCTGATTGGTGGAACTTTCTCTGCTGGACCACGGTTAGTGTAGCTGTTAACCAGGAACTCTAAAAATTATTTTTAAACCATGAAGTTGAAATAATGCAGACTGATGGCTTCAACAGAAGCATATACCATTGATGAACAACATCTGAGCTCACGGTAGGTCTATCTTTAAAGGTTTGCAAGTTATTGGTACAAATCAATTCGTCTAGGGAAAAAATGAATGGGATTTTTACTTCCGCAACCCCACTTTTGTGCACGATGGAAGTGAATGGGGCAAGTCCATAACAGTAAAATACACATTTCACAAGTAGCTTCAAGACTTAAACATAATACATGTTTACATGGTTTTAGTGTGATACAATCATTCATTAACCATGCCGGTGTAAAGTTACATAACGAGATTACAGGGTTTCATTGTCATTACAATGAAGTTGAAATATTGGATCTAACTTGATAAGGTAAGTGATTTTTAGATCATTAAAATCATATTAACATGTAAAACATTTATGTCTTGTGGCTTTATTTTTGAAACCGTGTACTTTATCATTTATGTACTGGCCACATTCATTTCCATTGTAAGTGCCTTTACCGTAACCCAGATGTTTGCTTATTTATTTATTTTTTTTAAATAAAGGAGTGATGTCAAAATCATTATTTGTAGAAATCAACAATATGCCAAAAATGCTGTTAACTGAGATTGTACTCAACCTGGAACATTCCTTTAAAATGAGCCAATGAACACATTACAGATGTTACATTATTTATTTTATTACTGAAACCCACCAACACCCTGCACAGAGCAGCATAACCGAAAAAAAACAAAACAAAAAAAACACACATTTTAGATAAGTGACTAAAGCAATAACCGCACAAAAATCTAATTCTCTGATAGCGAATATAGAGAATTCTCTGATATATCTCTTATATAATAGAAAGAAATTGTCAACAATTACTTATGACTAATCTTAACATATTCCCCGTCATACACCAGTTTGGTTTGGTAGGTCTGATTTGTTTAGCTGTGGTCAAACTTTTAGAGTTGGTGAGAACAAGAGTGGAAGTTTAATTCATGAAAATTATGTTTTCAATCACAGATTTCTTGACACTAGCAAAATGCTCGAGTACAGCCTACTAACTATTAAAGAAAAACCAAGTCAAGCATACAAAATAAAAGCATAAAGTTCAGATGCTCTGTATTCATCAGTTAGACTGACAAAATCATGTTTCAGTGTGTTATAATGTTGACATCCTTCAAGTCAATACAGATGTTAAAACGTGTTATATAAAAGGCAAATAATTTTGGAGCTATTCAAACTTGTCCCTACAGTAAAGATAACAGCAATAACAAATCAATCAAACACAATGCAAGTTCTATGAGTGCGGTGAGCACAACAGGGCGATATTTCAAATATTGTGATTTTTTTTTATTCTTTTTTTTACTTTTACCTTTTCATAATATTCCTCATCATTTTTACCATTTTTAATGTATGCATTAAATTATTCTCCTCTATGAATGTAATTAAACTGTAATCAAGCCGTTTTTAAATGTACTTTTTTTTTCCTCAACTAACGAGCTTTGCCAAATGTAAACATAGCAAAATGATGTTCTCCAAATGATCCCCCATGAGTCATGACACACCATAAAGTCAATAAACTTTAAACTGCATTAAACATTACATTTCTAAAATTCATAGTTTGGTTTTTATGAGGCACGTTTTAAAACAGTTCAATTCAAAGGACAAGTTAAAATGAAAATACCTTTCTACAGTACTGGATAATGTTGATTTCTAAAGTATCCAAGTCAATACAAGTGAGAATTCCCTCTGCAATGTCAAATAGTGATTCAATACAATGCATGAAACTAAGGTAAAAACAGACCCTATTCAGAGAAATACAAAATTGAAATCCAGTCTAATTAAAATATCCATAATCCCCAGCCCTCATGGTCATTGGTACAGTGGACTTTCTCCACACACACAAAAAAAACCTTGCATATATTAATTATTTTACTTTAGGATGAAAGTAAATTTGATGGATCTATCAAAAAACGTCACTCTTTACTATTAAACATAACGATAAGTCGCTGGTTTGTCCCATTGCACACAATCATACAATCTGTGAACAATCACAGAAACTTTCTTCAAAAAACGTCTATGCTGCAACAATTCAAATACTTCTACAAGATCCAAAAAATAAATCTTACATTAAAAAAACATGTGAATGACATTGTGCTTTAAATTATTGCTGATGCTATTATAGATGAATGGTAATCATTATATTAGTATGAGACTTGTGACGGTAAATACCAAGAGAAGCAAGATTCAAATAGATAAACAACTGTAACGCAAACACATTACATCCTGCTCATATACAATCTTTCCTTTGATCTGCTCATTACAGATGCTCTTTCTGCATATCAGTTGATGTGTAAAATTTCACACCCGTGCAAATTTCTGTAAAACCGTGAGACATTTAGAGGTCTAATAACTTGTGCATATTCTAAGTGCATATAAAGCAAATTGCATATTGAAATACTCATGTCAATATGATATAAAGCGCAAATGCTTCTAAATACAAAACTTGTATCATGACTTGCAGTGGTGCTAAGCCGTCCACACTGTGCTGGCCCTCTGCAGTTCTGCTTTTCACCACATGGGGCTCTCTGCCAGATCTCTGCAGGAGAACACACAACATGACAAGAATGACTTTGGGAAGAAATCAAGAATTTGCACCTGGAGTATGGAGATAGAATTGTTGCATATTATCATACAAATGGAAAGAGATTCACAAATAGAAAGTTGGTTCACAAATAAATTGAATGAGATCGACAAATAAATGTAAGGAGTTTCACAAAAATTAAATGAATTCACAAATAAAAAGAATGAGATTTATAAATACATGTTAGGAGTTTCACAAAAATAAAGTGAATTCACAAATAAATAAAATGAATCATTCATTTGTGAATCAGGCACATTTATTTGTGGATCGCTTCCTTTGCATTTGTGGATCGCTACACACATTTGTTGATTTTGAAACAAATCTAGCTCCAAGATGTGCACATAAATCTACAAATAGGTCGACTCCACCCATCATCTACTCAAGCCAATCAGATAACGGCTGCATTACTCAGACCAATCGTAGCACGTTCCATCTTCAACCAATCACGCTTAGTTTTACTGTCAGGGCGGGACCAGAGTCACAGGGGGTTAAACAGCCCCTATGTTATTATGAATAATTCTTAATTCATTTCGTTCTTTCGTGTTCCACAGAAAAAATTACAGAAAACATGTTAACTCACATCAGGGTGAGTAAACGAAGACAGAATTTAATTTTTTTGGTCAACTATTCTAATAAGAGCCTTTTAAAAAAATTAAAAGAACATGTGAGACGTATACAAAAAATTTGCGATTTATATGTTGCTAGCAAAATTTGTATTTCATCTGAATACACTGTAACTCCTGAATGCCTGTCAATGAAGAAACTAGTTTTTTTGCCAGCATATATTGGTGTAGTTATGGCATCTAACAGCAGGGGCTAACTGCCAATGCTAACCAACCAAATCTTGACCCCCTGGAAGAAATTGAGTATTTATAGACGGCAAAGCAGGACAGAGGGTGAAAAAGATGGTTATAGAGAGGGAAACTGAAGGAGGGGGGTGGAAGAGTAGAGTTAGGAAGAGAAAGAAAGAGGGTGAAGGAGAGAAGTGAGGGAGAAAGGGTTTTAATGATGCTGAAAATTGGCCGGGGAGCGCTGACTACCCTCTCTGTAAATCACTGCTACAGCTTCCTGTCAATTTATCTGTCCTCTTGTCCTCCCCACACAGAACTTGCCCTATCCTTTCTCTCACTCTCTTTCACTCCTCCCTTCTCTCTCTCTACTTTTATGAGGTGGTATTCAAAACTTCCATCTCCTCAACATATTCGGACTGTCACCATAAATAAAGGCCTAGATTAGCACATGTGAGTGTGCAAAGACAGAAAAAGAGACGGACCGTGACAGGGAGATATAAAGTGAGGTGGTGGGGAGAGAGAAGGGTCGAGTGTTTCTTTTGCGACAGTGACATATTTACTTATGTGGGTTGTGTAAGAGTACATGTGAAAATCTATCTGAGCCGGTGTCTGCAGGTCACAGATAACGATGGTGTGACTGATGGGGTTTATAGACAGAGAATGTGTGTTTGTGGATGCTGTACCCGAGGGTAGCGTCTCTTTTGTGAGGTAAGAGAAGGGCCGTCTCCTCTCCAGAGCTGTGCCCACTTGACAGAGCGGCTTCATACTCTTCCTCCTGCAAAACACACACACACAAGAATAAAGGGCCACATGAATATTATTCACGCCAAGTCCTTGGCACGAAAAACAAGATTTTTAATACAAGATTTAAAATCTAAAAATTGAAAACAAATGTAAAATTCAAAACAATGTTATTTATTTTTTTTCGGCTAGGCTTCTGAACATTTTACACTAACAGAATGTTGTTCAGCGATACTACTTTTTGTATTTGAAGGCTAGGATGATTTAATTTAATTGTTTAGATGACAACAAATAACCTTCACAGACCATTAAAAAAAATCTGATTGGATGCATTACATTTCTTCACACCAAGTCTGAAATATCATTCTGTGATAATGCACTGGTTTGTTTTACAGTTTTTTTTTTTCTTTTTGCCAAAAAAATAATAAAAATCACTGTCCACCCAGAGAATGACAAAAGTTTGGCATAATGTGAAGAGTGCGAATAATTTAAGTACAAACACTTTTTGTGAATATTTTATCCTTTTTGTTGTTTAGTAGCATTGGACTTGGTATAAACTAGGAATCTGTTGACCAGTCCAGTGATTCCCAACTGGGGGTACGCGGGTTCGTGAGCAGATTCTAGGGGGTACGCGAAAAGAATTGGATTTTTCTATGTTGAACTTATAAAAACAAAATATATGACTTAAAAGATAAATAACAGGGATTAAGGCTGGGTAAAAAATACAGATTTTCTAATCAATCGCCATCTTTATATGAATAATCTCAATACCCATTCATATAATAACAAGATCAATCCTTTCAAAAAACAAAGTTAACTAGTTTGGTTAGACTCATCCGTCTGTTCACAAGATCCATTTGTCATTGATAATGTCTCTTATTATCCTTTCTGTTCTTTACAGTCAGTTGTTAATCAAAAACAACAAAAAGAAACATTTAATTGTAACCGAGAAGCTGCGCGACTCTCGTTAATATTCGTTCAATCAAAACAAAATGCAGAACTGCCACTGATATAGATCAGAGGAAATTGCTGGTCTTCTTAAAGAGACAGAGCCGTTTAAGTTTTTGCTATACATATCAGTGTAAATAGTACAATTTGTGCATGTAAACAATTAACATGCAGGCCTAACTAATATATACAGTCACAGACCACTTTATTAGGTACACCTAGGCCTGGTCGTTTTTTTCAGATTCATTCGAATTTGTGTTTTTACAAGATTTTTTTTTTTAATCGAGATTTTGAAAAATAAAATTGCAAACGCTTAAGTTAGATATGTTGTAAATCCACCAAAGGCTGAATAAGGAAGAGAAAAAGAATTCATAGAGCTCGTCTTAATTCCGCTCCTGATCTGATCGGATGCACGTGTGTGGTGCGCTCCAAATGAACGTGACAGGTTAACAACATGGAGACTGATATTAAAGAGAGTGGTAATATTCCCAATATGACTGTACACAGTGTGATTGTAGCTCATCTTTGTCCATCATGCAGGTATACACCATATCGGGCCTCGCCGTGCGCATGTTGATGAACGGTTTCCTTTCTTTTCTTTTTACCCATAAAAAAAATTAGTTACGTGACAGTTATGGGTGCCTCATTTCAAATCATGGAGAGGCTACATATGGGAGAATCAAACATCCGCCGCTCCTTTTGCCATGATGATTCAGATAGATCACTTATTATTGCTTTGTTCTGTGACGTGTTTCAAGTGTACTGCATCTATAGCCAACATTCGGCAAGCGATCATTTTGACAAACGTTGCTAGTTGAATTGTAATGATAAATTATTTCGTATTAATGAGCTGCTCAGCGTGAACCGCTAGAGGGCGCATCTCTATCTGCAGGGGTTTATGAATATACACACAAATTGTTTGATATGAGTACTTTCTAGATAAACTTGATAATTTATAGATATTGATTTGATGGACTTTGTTTAGATAAAATGAATACCTACACTGGCTAAGAATTATTTTACAGTTTTCTTATTCTATTATTTCTGAACATCTGGGTTTATTAGATTTTAATTTGTTTTACATTTACACTCCCCCTGTGGTGCATTTGTACATTTTTCTTGCACACCTTTGTTTCCTACAATGAAAAGAACTTTGATTTCTCTATCCAGGTTGCCCTGCATTCTAATAAAGAACATACAATTTGAATCATGTTGGAGTACATTAAAAGTAGAAAAAAAATAAAAAATAGAATCGTGAATCATCCAGAAGATCAATAAAAATCCAGATTTTATTTTTCTTGCCATATCGCCCAACCCTAGGTATACCTGTACACCTACTTAGTCATGCGATTATCTAATCAGCCAATCGTGTGGCAGCAATGCAATGCATAAAATCAGGCAGATACGTGTTAGAAGCTTCAGTTAATGTTCACATCAACCATCAGAATGGGGAAAAAATGTGATCCCAGTGATTTGGACTATGGCATAATTTTTGGTGCCAGATGGGCTGGTTTGAGTATTTCTGTAACTGCTGATCTCCTGGGATTTTCATGCACAACAGTCTCCAGAATTTACTCAGAATGGTGGCAAAAACAAAAAACATCCAGTGAGCGGCAGTTCTGCAGATGGAAATGCCTTGTTGATGAGAGAGGTCAACGGACAATGTGCATATGGGCCTACTATCTGTGTACCTCAGCAGAAATCGAGATTCATCAGACCAGGCTATGTTTTTCCAGTCTTTAACTGTTCAGTTTTGGTTATTCTGTGCCCACTGCAGCCTCAGTAATTTAAGCACATCCTTTGTAAAAATATAAATCAAACATAAATGTGTAAAAATGCTGAACAGTTTAATGGGGAAAAATATTGTTGATGAAGGGGTGCTTGAGCGTTACTGATGGTGCTGTTGAGGTACTTGCGGATAAAAAAGGGAAACACTGGACTAGTCGACTGTAAGGTACTACTACTGCTAGTTGGCATTGTAAATACTAGTCTGTTAAATATTTTTTTCCCCATCCAACTTTTTAACATTTATGTTTTGCTTTATATTTTTATATAGGCTATGCTCAAATTGCTGTCATGTTAATGTTACTTTTTAAATACAATACATAATATAATTTATAAAAAGCGCATATTGGGGGCCTGGGTAGCTCAGCGAGTATTTACGCTGACTACTAGCCCTGGAGTCGTGAGGGTAGGGAGGGTAGAGTCACATGGGGTAACCTCCTTGTGGTCGCAATTAGGGGTTCTCGCACTCAGTGGGGCGCGTTGTAAGTTGAGCGTGGATTGGGTGGAATAGCATAAGCCTCCAGTGCTGTGAGTCTCCGCGGTGTCATGCACAGCGAGCCACATGATAAGATGCGCGGATTGGCGTCTCAGAAGCGGAGGCAACTGAGACTTGTCCTCTGCCACCTGGATTGAGGTGAGTAACCGTGCCACCATGAGGACCTACTAAGTAGTGGGAATTGGGCATTCCAAATTGGGAGAAAAGGGGATTAAAAAAAAAACACAAAAAAAAAACTCCTGTTCTACCCGCTCCGTACGGGACTCGAACCAGTGTCTCCGGGATGGGAGGCGGGTGCGCTAACAAGGAGGCTAAAGGCTACAGCATCTAGCGTCAGTCGCTAGTGCACCTCTTGAGGTCAGGAGAGTGAGGTTAATACACCTTGCACAGCTATCTATCAGCTGGCCACCGTTACACTCATCCCTCTAAACCTCACTCCCATCCGGGTCACGGCACCAATGTGACGCTCCTGTTCTACCCGCTCCATACGGGACTCGAACTGGCGTCTCCGGCATGGGAGGCGGGTGCACTAACAAGGAGGCTAAAGGCTACAGCCTCTAGCATCAGTCACTAGTGCACCTCTTGAGGTCAGGAGAGTGAGGTTTATACACATTGCACAGCTATCTATCAGCTGGCCACCATTACACATGCTTTCTCACGCAGTGCTCACAGAAAAATGTCCTCTCACAAGACGAGCAAAGTATATGGAAATATACTTCGGTGTTGGTGCAGGAAGACCAAATGCTTACACAAGCTCTATCGGATTGCAAGTCGCTACCTCCACTTGACTGCAACTTCTGTTCTAGCCAAGCAGGCTTTTTCAAGTGCAGGGATTAATCACCTCAGGTCCTCAATTTCACCGGACCAAGCTGACATGCAAATTTCGCTAAACAGAAATGTATTGTCTAAGTATTAAATTGCTATTGTAGGGTAGATATGCCTATTTTTTTCCCCACATTACCTTTTACCCTGCAAGTTCATCATGTGCGCTAGTTTTCAACGAAGTGCCAACTATTGAATTGTTTTCAATTAATATGCCTATACTGGCTAACGTTGATTCAGTAAATGACAGAGAAATGCAGTCATGTTTTATGTTTAACATACAATGACCATAATGCAAGGCAAGCACATTGCAAATAAACAGCCTTTTTTTCAGCTACATTTAGTATCAGATTTGTCTGCTGGAATAATAGATTACAGTTGCTGTAAGCCATTTTTTTTTATGGAATGGTATTCAGAAAATGTTCCTACTCCCTGAAAGATATCACTAAAATAAGTGTCCTGAGATATATCACCAGACTCTGTAAACAGCAAACAAAAATGTGACTGCGGCCTTTGACGCTTTCTTGTAGTATAGAAGTTGAAGGGGATCATTGAGGCTTAATGCCATATTCAGATTCATAACAGCTATTTTGCTACTGTTGTGTTTGACAACCGTTGACAGCCTATTTGTTTTACTCACAGACAAAAATATAGCGGTTAATAGCCAAATATATCTTAGTATATCCAAGTATATCAAGTCTTTGACAGGTGAATAGGTGTTGCTCATATGCCGCGTTTTCACTTATAACTATAACGAAAAATAAACAGAACATAAAAAAAATAAATAAACTCATTTTGTAAAATCTCATTACTAAAATCATGTCTGAATGCTTTGAAAAGAGAAAGTAAACCTTTAGTCATTGCTGTGATTGCATGTATAATTAGAACTTATGTACAATTATTATGTTTTAATTGTTTGGAGAGGCTTTCTCTCAACAGTTGTGGCGTTTTTGGACAATAGGATAAATTATATTTGTTATGCTATAACTTTTTATTGCTTTGAAGTATCAACACAAAATGTTACACAGTTACCGGTGACATGATTGGGAACAAAACAAAAGCGGTTTTTCAGATCAACCTTATTCACACCCTGAGGTATATAATGTAAAAAAAATAAAATAAAAATAAAAATGTCTTAGGCTGAGTCTCTCAGAACTTATCATAAAATATTTGAAAAGTTCTTTAAAATGATACCAAACATTTGATCCTCTTTAGTTTTTTGTAGAGTTACAAGCCTTTAATTTTGGGCATGCCACTGAAACAGGAATTTTTTTAAACTATACAACCAAGCAGCTGATAATCTAATCAACACAATATACAGATTGTTCCCTACAATGATTTTTAAGTAACCACAATAATAGCATTTTTGGATGTACTGCGGTAACCTGGCGATAACAAACCCTCACCGACTCAGAGCTGTGAGAGTGTGTATGAGTGTTGGGCTGGTGCGGAGAGGACAGAGGCGCAGGTTGGCTGATGACCACTATGTCCATGTTGGATGGGTGTCTGGGAGAGGGTGGTGGGGTGGCTGGGAGCAGCAGGTCAGCCTGGGGC
Organism: Myxocyprinus asiaticus; assembly: GCF_019703515.2. Classification (NCBI taxonomy): domain Eukaryota; kingdom Metazoa; phylum Chordata; class Actinopteri; order Cypriniformes; family Catostomidae; genus Myxocyprinus; species Myxocyprinus asiaticus. The sequence goes on from NC_059371.1 coordinate 33,439,825, forward strand.
TGCTCGCACAGACTGTAGTTCAGAGGCCCAGAAGAATGTGCATCCTGCAAGGCCTCAGGATTCTCATCCTCCGAATCGGACAGCAGTGGGCTCTCTGCATGGCCTGCAACCAAGGATGACATAGATAAGCTATCTATCGGATAAAACGAAGAGTCCTGTTAAGCTATTATGTATTATTTTCTTGATTTGCATAATTCAACATGTAGTGTTGTGTGGTGCTCTGCTGCTGAAAGAGATGTTTTAAAATGATGTGCTCAATTGTGTTTTTCAGTGTTGTTTTTTACCATATTGAGCTGTCTCATGCAGTAAGAAGTCTGGTATTACTCTAACATAGCAAGACTTTTGACTATCAGCATAAAGACTGGTCCACTTGGCGAAGAACTGCCCACCTGGACAGGAAGAGGCTGTCTGACTGACATTTAAAATGATCAATCACAGGTTCCTTTATTTATGTTAAAGTTAGGAATGGGTAAAACGGAAATCAGATATTACCCTGAGAGCAAAATGGAATATACAGGTGTGCTCATGGTAGAGTACTCGACCTGAGCCAGACAGGATGGGTTCTGGTCAGGTTTTCAAGTATGACTTCAGGTTCGTAGTTAATGAAAAAATATGATCTTCATTATAAATATTTTGATTTGTTTACTCCAAACATGTTTTTACATGTGCTAGACAGACGTCTTTGCCGGTTGCATTGCGTCTCGTTGTTTTGTCAGCATCTCGAGCAGGACTGCCACATTTCTTAAACGCTGTCAAGTTAAAAAAGAACTTAGATTTTTAAAAACTCATCACAAAACACCTGCGTCCTGATTTATTAGTTGCGCTGCATCTGGCTTTTAGTAGCACAGGTGTTGCAAATATTCGACGTTCTGATAAAGTTCAGGTTGCAAACAGGACTTTGTGACTGTTACACATGATTCCAGATTGTTCTTCACGTACAAGCCGGGCTTGGGGTTAAACTTCAACTGCCTAATCAGACCTCTAGTTTAAGGACATCTAATTTACTTGCAACCAAATGTCTCAAACAATCTCTTGAATATATTTCAAAGATTCAATGCCATGAACCTCACAAACTTTGGCAAGTACAGCGATTCACTGCAGCCTGAGAACTTGTAACAACGTATGCACCCTGAGTCTCGGAAACTGTGTAAAGTCAACCAATCATATTGCAACCCACTTGTGATTTTGAGAAACTTTCCATTTTTGAGTGCAATATGCATCAGACAGTCAGTGAATGGTCGTTGGGTGTGCTGTCTGAAGTAGAGACTTGTTAAAAGTTTATTAGTCTATAATAAAGTGGTGTTCTATTAGATTATGTAGTATAGCAGTGCTGCATACTACTGCTACGTGGGGTTTGTATGATAGTGTTGTATGGTCTTAAAGTGCTGTGTATTGGCATTGTGCAGTTTTTCGCGGTGATGTTATGGCTTTTTATGATGTGGCTGTCTGCCGCCCTGGAATTCTGTGGTATTGTTGTGTGAGGGTAATAAAGAGAGAGTAGCCAGACTCACAATAGTGTGGTTGTGTAATGGTGTTTGTACAGAATTAAAGAAAGCACAGAGACTCACTGCTCTGCCGCAGGGCTGTCTCACTCCATTTAGAATCACTCAGCACCTCCAGCCTTCTCTCCAGTTGACGACTGTACTCAATCACTTCCTGCACACACACAGTTAACAAACCTCCCATTGTATAGAATGAAATTAATGTCACAACGTAACGTTCAATATATACCACACTGTCTATCATCCTGTCCGTAAACCTTTATAAAACTACTGCTACAGTTCTGGGGTCTGCTGAGAGCTGAATACTATGTTGCTCTATGTTTGAAAAAAGTTTAAAGACCCCATGAAAACACCAATTGAGAACAGTTTTCTTTTCTGCTTTGAGGGGTAAGACGTATCAATGGGCTCGTCCCATTTTTAAATGACCAATAGGCTTTTGCATACATCACAGCCATGATCTATGATTTATTACTTTATTTTCCTAGTCAAAGGCAGGTGACGTTAAGGGGAGGGACATTATAGCCCTTTTCCCACACATAACCCCGGTACTTTCCCATTAGGAACTTTCTAGATGAGAACTCTTAAGAGGAATGGCACACCCGAGGAGACTTTTCCCTTTTGCATTCACACATACAAAAGGAACCCCTGTAGTGACATCATCTAGTATCGACTATCTTTCTTCTGATGTTGTTTGCATGCGCAATGTGTATTAAGGTTACAGTCTTTACACTGGCCACATGAGACGTGCATGCGGTGCTGCATCCCTGAAGCTGAAGTAAGAAGAGAGATGAGGCACTTAGCCTATTTTAGCCACACAGCACATGCTGAACTAAGCTGAATACATGATGAAAATGCACTATAAACCTATTTATCAACACAAGATTTTATAAAAAAAAAAAAAAGGCCTTTATGACTCAACATAAAATACTGTACTGAACTACTCACCCACTGACTTAAAAAAAAAAAAAAAAGACATCCAGATGCAAGTTAAACACGCAGTAACAGGCTTGCAACACTTTCCTCATGTAAATAAGATTTCATGACAGTTACATTTATAATACATTTTAATTACCTACTCTCGATAAACATCATATTATTTACGTCCGTTATTCCAGGAAAAAAGAAATGTCGTAATTCAGAAATCACTTTATTTTCTGTAGACACACAGTACAGATGCGATGTAAATACAAAGCAAGTCTCCCACGGAAGTAATGCAGCAGGTCTGCTCACCCCTCGCACACACATATGTAACACAGGCGATACTTTTTGGATGCTTTGTTGGTTTTATGTTATTTCTGTTAAGTGAATTGGAACATTAGTGCAATCCTCTGAGTAACAGGCTGGCAGCTACAAGTTTTTTTACTCATGGCACTTGCAGACTCTTCTCATTGCTTTATGCATAATATGTGTTTGACCAAATCACAGGTTGCAGCACCTCCCACAGTCCCCCTTCTCCCAAAAAGTACCTACCCTGGAGTAGAAGCTTAAATGTCCCTCTAAACATCTTAAAAGGAATTATAGTTCCTCATGTGCGTAAACAACGAAAAGTAGTAGTTCTGAGTAAAAGTACATAATACAGGCTTTAGTTCTTGCAGTGGGAAAGGGCCTACATTATCATAGTAGAACGCATTTTAAAGAACACCTGTAAGATGAGGCATCAATATTTTTGCTACATTCTCCCTGAAGAGAAAGACTGTCAATTTTAAAAGTGTTTATCTGCTAAAAGTAAATTCTGTAAAATTTAGGAGGACAATTATGTCGGTAACACATACTGTATGTACCTACAAAAGTAGCCCCAACTCAAAAGGACGATTCAAACTTAACAGCTCAGGTAACATTTCTTTACTTAAGAAATTCTGCAAGTATTTTAACAAATATACAAGCTTTTCACATTTCTGCTTTTAAATTCCCTGGCTTGCTTGGCTGCTCAATTTCCATTATAAGTATGTTTACTATCAGCTCCTGATAAACCAGAGAGCTCAGCACTGTCAAAAACTCAATGAGCAAAACATACACTTGAGAGACAGGTTCCAGCTGATGTTTAGGACAGGTACAACGTGTTTGTCATGCCTTCAGGCTCAAGTGAATATGAAAGCTGTTTATTTGGTAAAATGTATAAACAAAGTGGTAAAAAGCCGCCTCCATTTTTTTTTTTTTTAATAAATAAATCAATCAAAAACACTTGCTGGGTGACCTGCAAGTGGATCCATAACCCTAAGTGTAAGACAGTTCAGCTGAAAGTGAGACAGCTCCACTGAGAGTTTGAGAACTGCAGAATCTTGCCTGTATTTCTGTCTGCAGCTGTTCCTTCTCTTTCTGAGCCACCCTTAAATTGGCCTTCAGATCCTGCAGCTCACGGCGAGTCTCGCTCAGCTGAACCTGAGAACACACACACAAATGACACAATTTCACAAGATTAGCATAATCCTATCATGGCGGCCTTTAAAATATTTTAATTTAAAATACATTGTAAACCTAAACACTGAAAACCTTAATCTACATTACACAAATACTAGGGCTGTCAATCGATTAACATTTTTCATCAAATTAATTACATGACATGCCATGTGAAAGGGAAAAAAATGACAGTTGAAAATAATGATGAGACAACGGTTCAGAAGACGTGGTGGATGTTTTTATTTTCGAATTATTTTTTCTCTCCTGCTTCCCAATGCCTTTCTCTCCTCTTGCGCTCTCTATATTTCATTGGCTGTTGCTCATTGCTGATCTCTCGTTCATCGGGACAGAGAACATATGAGATGCTTGATCGATTTCTTAAGCAATAATCCTGCTGTTTGTGTAGCTTTACTATCACAAGGAGAAGCTGACATTTGCACTCTCACAGAAGCAGATATCTCACGTAGCCATCCTGGGTACAGTGTATTTTTATTGTATACAGTCTTATTTTGTGTATACTGTATATTGTATATTATTAGGTGTATATTGTATATTGGGTTGTGTAACAAGATATGTATATTGTGTTATATGTAAATTAGAAGTTTCCTGTAAATGTTATGACTGCTATGTTGCTCGGAACTGCACCCAAGACTTTCACCCACTGTTGCACTTGTGTATATGGTTGTGACAATAAAGGGATTTGATTTGATTTGATTTGATTTGGACCAGCAACTGATAGTTTAGTAGATAGATGGTTATAATTAAAATAAAAATGAACAGGCTTTGGATAGATTTTCTAATTAATAATTTAACACTATTAAATAAAAATGATTAAGAATGATTTAAACATGCAACAAATATTTTAATATAAAGTATTTCATTTAATAGTATTGAGTGTTTTGATAGAGAACAGTTTATTTAATTGTATGATTATTCCATGTTTATTCACAGCTGGTTCATACTGAATGTAAAGGGCCACATTATATAAATAATATAAATAAAATCGGTGTTTATCTTTTTTTTTATGACAATTCTGCCATACAAAGGCTGTAACTACAGTAACAACAGCAACAAAAAAAGTTTTGGAGTTCACTGCAGTTCTCTCAAAAACTGGTTATAGTTCAGCCAGACCTGTCTGTCATAGTACAGTCAACAGAAACCCGCTTTTGGTCAAAATGTGAAGTTACAGTGTTTTGGGACTCCCAGAGTCAGAATCGGATTGAATTGTGAGGTGCCTTAAGATTCCTACCCCTAGTTGTGTCTGCTTAACATTTATT